>NW_017671117.1:162584-206362 GCF_001879085.1 Nicotiana attenuata
GCCTGATTTCCAAAACTTGAACTGCTCTCCCTTTGTTCTCCAGGTGGGCGCCTGATTTCCAAAACTTGAACTGCTCTCCCTTTGTTCTCCAGGTGGGCGCCTGATTTTCAAAACTTGAACCGCTCTCCCTTTGTTCTCCAGGTGGCCGCCTGATTTCCAAAACTTGAACTGCTTTCCTTTTGTTCTCCAGGTGGACGCTTGATTTCCAAAACTTGAACTGCTCTCCCTTTGTTCTCCAGGTGGGCGCCTGATTTCCAAAACTTGAACTACTTTCCCTTTGTTCTCCAGGTGGGCGCCTGATATCCAAAACTTGAACTGCTCTCCCTTTGTTCTCCAGGTGGGTGCCTGGTTTCCAAAACTTGAACTGCTCTCCCTTTGTTCTCCAGGTGGGCGCCTGATTTCCAAAACTTGGACTGCTTTCCCTTTGTTCTTCAGGTGGGCGCCTGATTTCCAAAACTTGAATTGCTCTCCCTTTGTTCTCCAGGTTGGCGCCTGATTTCCGACAACTAACTCCTCTGAAACTGCTGCTTTCCCTTTGTTCTCTAGGTGGGCGCCTGATTTCGAACTCTAACTCCTCTGAAACTGCTATTTTCCCTTGAAACTTGAACTGTCTTCCCTTGATCTTTAGGTGGGCGCCTGATTGCTGAACTGTTTTCTCTTCGAAACTTCTTGTCCTTGCACTGTCTCCCCTTGTTCTTCAGGTGGGTGCCTGATTTCAACAAAACAGACAAAACAAAAGAAAATTTTCTTCCCCAGCATGATATTGGGAACATCTGTGAGTGTTAATCAATTCTTGCTATCAAAATAAATTCTAAATTAAATTCCTTTATCTTGAAAATTTCAAACCAATCCTTATTTCAAAAGTGAAAACTTAAATGCCACATTACATTTCCCAGAAGTAGAACTCTCGTCAGACCTTCGCGTTTGCGAGGGCCTCAAAACTAACTAAATCCTGTCATCCAAGAGGGTACTGGAGCTTACTGCCGAGTCTGTCTGGCACTTGCTTTCCTTACGGAGGGTTTCTCCGAAACAAACGAAATCTTTTGCCCCTGTTTCAATCAAAGAAAACTCTTGTCAGTTTAAAAATCTGGTAGTTAGCTTGCGGCATTCATGCTGGGGGTGGCCCTTCCGCTGTTGTGCTTTGCTTTGACTGGCTGCCTTGAACTGGCCAAGAATTGTTTGACTTTCTAACTGACTCTCAATTGAAGGACCCTGAATGACCCAATTGTTCTACACCCAAACCGTTGCTTTTTACATTTCTGACCCTTTTATCTGAACCAAACCATTCAACCAATGGAACTTTCACTAACACCTTATTTCCCACTTTACATCATGCTATCTCTGGTACATTCTGGCCGCACTTTGCTTCATGCAATTGGGAAGTTGGTAGTAAGCTTTGAAATCCCTTCTTACTTGCTTAAACAAGGCTGACATTGGACAAGCCTTAGAGAAATAAACCCAAAAGAAATAAAATGCAATGACTTTGAGAGTTGGGAATAAAGAAGAAAATCCAAAACTGGATGACTGTTTGAGGGAGAAAAAGAAAAGAGACTTATCTGAGTGGAGCGGCTGGTACCAATGATCATGACATGCACTTTGGATTAATCAGTCAAGCCTATTCCACCAATCATCTTTCAATTGCCATACTTTATGCCCCGGGATCTCCATAAACTGATTTCTTTGCCAAATCACTGACCTTGTTCGGCTTGCGATGCCCTGAAGGGTTTTCACCAACAAACCTCGCTCATTTGTTCATCTCTCAACTCAGTGTCGCCTTACGGTGCCCGTGAGGGTTTTCACCAATAAGACTCTCTCATTTTAATTTCTCTCATCTTTCGTCGCCCTACGGTGCCCGTGAGGGTTTTCACCAATAAGACTCTCTCATTTTAATTTCTCTCATCTTTCGTCGCCCTACGGTGCCCGTGAGGGTTTTCACCAATAAGACTCTCTCATTTTCATTTTTGCTGCTTAGACCGGATTGTTGCCCCTGATATGAATCACCTCACTTGCTTGACTTGGCATCTCTCGAAGACTGATCGGAAGGTCTTTCTTTGGACCGTAATGCGGGCTTTTGGATAGGGTTAAAAAGAAAGGATATCAAAAGGCTCAAAACAACTCAAATGGGTTCAAAATTACAACTTAGGAATCAGATCTCTTACAACAACCACAACTTCTTCCCCAGTTTCCTTGCTTGGGACTTTTGGATTTTTATTTTGATGGGACCGAACCATGAGGATGCCTACGTATCCTTAAAAGGAATCAGGTCGAACGTAGTTCATGTTATAGGAATTGCTTTGTGGTTGTTACTTCCCTTTTTCTTTCCTCTTTTTTCTTTTCTTTTTCTTTCTTTTCTTTTCTACTTTTTCTCTCTTTTCCTTTCTTTTCCTTTTTTTTCTTTTTCTCTCTTTTTCTTTCTTCTCATTCTTTCCCATTATTTCCTTTTCTTTTCTCTTCTCTTTTCTTCTTTACTTCTTTACTGAATTTCACTACTGATTCCAAAAGAGGGGTATGAAAGGAAATAAATAAGGCTCAAATGGGTAACAAAGGATAAAGTGTTTAGATAGCGGAACAAAATGCCTTCGTCATTCCAATCTTCAGAACATGCCAAGTACAAACAAACACAGTTTAAGCCAAAGAAATCATACATAGTATCTTTTGACTGCATTAGAATTGATAGCCATGTCTACACATTTACCTTTTATATCTGTTATATACAATGCACCATTGGAGAACACTCTTGTTACAATGAACGGCCCCTGTCAATTTGGGGCGAACTTGCCTTTTGCTTCGGCCTGATGTGGAAGGATGCGTTTCAATACTTGCTGACCTACTTCAAACTTCCGGGGACGCACCTTCTTGTTGTATGCTCTTGCCATTCTCTGTTGATACAACTGGCGATGACACACTGCTGCCAATCTTTTCTCATCAATCAAACTCAATGCTCCAAACGGGTTTTGACCCACTCATCATCATCAATTTCGGCCTCAGCAACAATCCGAAGGATGGGATTTCAACTTTTGCGGGTATCACTGCTTCGGTGCCATACACCAACAAATAAGGACCTGCACCTACTAAAGTGCGAACAGTACTGCGATAACCTAACAACGCAAAGGGCAACTTTTCACGCCATTGCTTGGAACCTTGCACCATTTTTCGAAGTATCTTCTTTATGTTCTTGTTGGCTGCCTCGACTGCTCCATTCGCCTTGGGGCGGTATGGGGTGGAATTGCGATGCGTAATATTAAACTGTTGACATACCTCTTTCATCAGATGACTGTTGGGATTAGAACCATTATCTGTTATGACCAACTTTGGGATCCTGAACTGACAAATGATATTTGAATGGACAAAATCGACCGCTGCTTTCTTGATCACAGACTTGAAAGATTTAGCTTCAACCCACTTAGTGAGATAATCAATGGCCACCAGAATGAACATGTGCCCATTGGACACTGCTGGCTCAATTGGTCCAATGACATCCACACCCCAAGCAACAAAGGGCCATGGTGCGGACATTGTGTGCAATTCAGATGGCGGAAAATGAATCAAATCTCCGTGTACTTGGCATTGATGGCACTTGCGAACAAAACTGATACAATCTCGCTCCATGATGAGCCAATAATAACCTGCTCGAAGAATTTTCTTTGCCAGAACTTACCCACTCATATGAGGCCCGCAAACTCCGGAATGCACTTCGGCCATGATAGTCGTGGCTTGCTTTGCGTCGATACATCTCAACAACCTATGATCTGGAGTTCTCTTGTACAAGATCCCTCCACTCAAGAAAAATCCATTAGCCAAACGTCGAATTGTTCTCTTTTGATCACCAGTGGCTTGTATCGGATATACCCCTATTCTGATGTACTCCCTGATGTCATGGAACCATGGTTCACCGTCTAGTTCTTCTTCAACCACATTACAATAGGCATGCTGATCGCGAACTTGAATATGTAGGGGGTTGACATAAGCTTTGTCCGGATGGTGCAACATTGACGCCAAGGTAGCCAAAGCATCGGCAACCTCATTATGGATCCTTGGAATATGCCTGAACTTTACTGATCGAAACCGTTGACAAAGATCATACAAACATTATCGATACGGTATGAGCTTCAAATCCCGTGTTTCCCATTCTCCTTGAATCTGGTGCACAAGAAGGTTCGAGTCTCCCATGACCAAGACTTCCTGGACACCCATGTCAATAGCTAACCTCAGACCCAAAATGCATGCCTCGTACTCAGCCATGTTGTTGGTGCAATAGAAACGAGGTTGGGCCGTACCGGGTAGTGATGCCTTGTTTCAGAAATGAGCACGACCCCTATTCCGACACCTTTCATGTTGGCAGCTCCATCAAAGAAAAGTTTCCAACCTGGTTTTTTTCTCTGCTCCACCTCGTCAATATGCATCACCTCTTCATCGGGAAAATAAGTCCTCAATGGTTCATACTCTTCGTCGATCGGGTTTTCGGCCAAATGATCAGCCAATGCTAGGGCTTTCATCGCGGTCTGAGTCACATAGATAATGTCAAACTCTGTGAGCAAGATTTGCCATTTTGCGAGCCTTCCTATGGGCATGGGATTCTGAAAGATGTACTTTAAAGGATCTAGGCGAGAGATGAGGTAGGTAGTGTAGGATGACAAATAATGCTTCAACTTCTGTGCTACCCAAGTTAGGGCGCAACATGTCCTTTCAAGGTGAGTGTACTTGACCTCATATGATGTGAATTTCTTGCTGAGATAGTAGATGGCTTGCTCCTTCCTTCCAGTGATGTGATGTTGACCCAATACACAGCCAAACGAATTGTCCAAGACTGTCAAATAAAGAATTAAAGGCCTCCCGGGTTCCGGCGGGACCAACACAGGTGGGTTTGACAAATACTCTTTGATCTTATCAAATGCTTCCGGTCATTCATCAGTCCATTTGACCGCAACATCTTTCTTCAACAGCTTAATGATGGGCTCACAAGTTGTCGTGAGTTGAGCAATAAGCCTGTTGATGTAATTTAATCGCCCGAGCAAACTCATCACCTCAGTCTTGTTCCTTGGAATTGGAAATTCTTGAAGAGCTTTGATCTTCGATGGGTCCAGCTCAATACCTCGACGACTGACTATGAATCCCAAAAGTTTTAGAGATGGAACACCAAATGCGTATTTTGCAGGGTTGAGCTTAAGATTATACCTGCAGAGTCTCTGGAAAAACTTTCTCAAGTCTTTGACATGGTCATACTGCTTCTTGGACTTTATAATCACGTCGTCCTCATAGACCTCAATTTACTTGTGTATCATGTCATGGAATATGGTCGTCATCGCCCTCATGTAAGTTGCCCCAGCGTTTTTCAGAACGAATGGCATTACTCGGTAGCAATAAGTTCCCCACGGTGGGATGAATGCTGTCTTTTCCGCATCCTCCTCATCTATTAAAATCTGATGATACCCCACATAGCAATCCACAAAACAACCAATCTCATGCTTGGCACAATTATCAATCAAAATGTGAATATTTGGCAGTGGGAAGTTGTCCTTTGGACTTGCTTTGTTGAGGTGACGGTAATCAACACACACTCTGGTTTTACCATCTTTCTTTGGCACAGGCACAACATTGGCTAACCACGTGGGATAACGTGTGACTCGAATGACTTTTGCATCAAGCTGCTTTGTGACTTATTCTTTGATCTTTACACTCATGTCAGTTTTGAACTTTCTCAACTTCTGCTTGACGGGAAGAAATGCTGGATCAATTGGCAATTTATGGACCACCAAATCGGTACTTAAGCCGGGCATATCATCATACGACCATGCAAAAATATCCTTATACTCAAACAATGCTTTAATTATCTCTTCCCTGATTTGCGGTTCAAGATGGACACTTATTGTAGTTTCTCTGACATTATCTGGGTCCACTAAATTGATTGCTTCCGTATCATTCAGGTTAGACTTGGGTTTTTCCTTTAAAATGACTTAGTTCCTTACTAATCTCTTCAAAGGCCTCGTCCTCATCATATTCCGATTCATCATCACACTCTATTTCTTGAATTATTATTTCGGAATTAGATTGACTTTTAAGACTGGGGCAAGGATTCCTCATGCATGTCATGTCATTGAAACCAGCATAAAAAGAACTGCGCAGAAAAGAAAAGAAAACAAAAAGTAAAACTATCAGGAATGATGGCAAAAGGGAAATTGCATTTCATTGTAAATAAAGGATAACAGGGTTTGTACACCAATAAGCGGAAAATAAAAAAAGTCTGGGTCACAACCCTGGAATGACCCAGAAAGAAAGGAAAACAAAAAACAACTACCAAGACTCCTTCCGGATAGGGAGAGGAGTAGCCTTCCAATTGTTAAGCTTTACATTCGGCCCGACGAACTGCACATCTGCCTTGCTAGACCCTTCTCCAACTTCCACCATATTCACATCATCAAACAACCTCTGAAACCTTTCAATTAGCTCTTCATGCACGTTAACCACAGGACTGGGAATTGTTGTTACTGGGCGTTTCCTGGCACTTGGCTTGACAAAAGACCTGGCGAGACGTGGGATAGGTTTCGGAAATTCCCACGCCTTCTGTTTCAACCTTTTAGCTCTTTTCACATCTGCTGCTGTGGGTTCCAAGACCGAACGTACCCAAATTTTTGGGGAGAGACACCGGCTCTATGATACCCTGTAAGGATGCACCCAAACCTTTACCTCGCACAGATCCATTTTTCAGCATTTCAACGGCCACTATGACGGATGCAGAGGCTATCTTTGGAGCTGGAAGAGATTTCCCTTCTGGAACCTTCTCGATCGGCACCATTTCAGTAACTTGGTATACCCACGGCCCTTCATCGTCTTTGGCCTCAATAAACAGGACAGAGGCATCACTGTGAGCACACAAATTATCCTCACCATGTACGAAAATTCCTTGTCTGTCCCATTCAAACTTGACCATCTGGTGTAGTGAGGACGGGACTGCTGTGGCGGCATGTATCCACGGCCGACCCAGCAGCAAATTGTAGGAGACGGCCACGTCCAATACTTGGAACTCCATGGTGTATTCCACCGGTCCTATTGTCAACTCAAGCGCTATATCACCAACTGAATCTTTCCCACCACCGTCAAATCCCCGGACGCATATGCTATTCTTGTGAATCCTCTCATCATCAACTTTTAGCTTGTTCAGAGTAGAGAGGGGACAGATGTTTGCACTTGAACCATTGTCAACTAACACCCTTGTGACCACAGACTCTTCACATTTTACCGTAAGATAGAGGGCTTTGTTGTGTTCAGTTCCTTCCATGGGCAACTCATCATCAGAAAAGGTGATCCTGTTCACCTCAAATATTTTGTTGGCGATCTTCTCCAGATGGTTCACTGTAATTTTATCAGGGACATGAGCTTCGTTCAAGATTTTCATCAAGGCCCGACGATGCTCATCTGAATGAATCAACAATGACAACAATGAAATCTGAGCGGGAGTCTTTCTTAATTGCTCCACGATGGAGTAATCTTGTACTTTCATTTTCCTCAGAAACTCCCCCACTTCTTCCTCAGTGACTGCTTTCTTTACTAGGATTGAATTATCCTTGAATGCCTTGGCTTTTCTCAACTCTTCGGGGGCAAAGCATCTCCACGAACGAGTTAGCCCTTGGGCCTCATTGACTTCTTCTTTCACTTCTTTCCCTTTGTATGTCACTGTCACCCGTTCATAGCTCCAGGGGACAGCCTTGGTGTTGATTACCGGCAACTGGGTTACAGGCTTGATGATGCAGGGTCTGTGCAGGCACCCTCCACAATTAAGACATGCTTGTTTGCCAATCCTGGCACAATCACTTTTGACTTCGTATTACTTGTGGATCTCTTCTCAACTACCACAGAGGGTTCACCTTTTGTCATGCTCAACTTATTCAATGCTCCTTTAACCATTGCTTTTGCGACCGTTTTCCCTTTGGCTGGCTGGACCTCGGTGGATCGAATCATCATAACAGATTGCGATGGATTCTTGGGCTCCCCACCTTTGTGTACTATCTCGATCATGTTCGTTCCCTCATGAGATAGTAACGGATTCTGGTTAATATTGGGTGCCTCCGGGGTTTGCACTTCAATCCGGTTTGTGTCAATGAGTTCCTGGATGGCATTTTTTAGGTGCCAGCACTTCTCCGTATCATGCCCCGGAGTTCCAGAACAATATTCACAGCTCACAGAGTAATCAAGATTCTTGGGGGGCGGGTTCAGCAATTTCGACTCAATTGGCCTCAGCATATCCAACTGCCTCAATCTATGGAACAAACTAGTGTAAGACTCCCCCAACGGGGTGAAAGTTTTTTTCCCCTGCCTCTCATTCTTGAATGCTGGATTAGGTCGGAAACCTAGACCGGAGGGTTTCGGTAGGCTCAGGGAGGTGGGTAAGCATTTTGTGGAGCCGGGTAGGTGTTTTGTGGGACTGAGGGACGCCATTGTGAGTAGGGGGAGGTTGGGTATATGACTGGGCATGGTGGACAGAGATTTGAGGGTCTGGTGATGAGTAGTAATGCTGGGGTGGATTATAGGGGTTTTTGGGTGTAGGCTGTGTGTTGGGGTCGAGGTTGGGTATAATGGTGTGACAGGCCCTTTGGTCTAAACCACGATCCTAAATCAACTGTTGCCACATCTTCTTTCTTTTTCTTTCCAATCACTCCTCCGGGACCGTTTTGGATGGCTTGGGTGGTTGCTTTGATGGCCGAATAGCTCATGATTTTGCTTGACTTAAGACCTTCTTCCACCATGCCACCCATCTTTACTACCTCGTTGAATGACTTGCCTATGGCCGATATCAGACGGCCAAAGTAAGTGGGCTCCAAAGCTTGCAGAAAATACTCCACCATTTCGTTCTCCTCCGTCGGAGGGTTGACTCTTGCCGCTTGTTCTCTCCAGCGAAAACCACATTCTCTAAAACTTTCTCCTGGCTTCTTTTCTATCTTAGTTAGAGACAATCGATCTCGAACAATCTCGATGTTGTACTGGAAATGACGGGCGAAAGCTTGGGCCAAATCATCCCGAGTATACCATCGGTTATGATCTTGCCGTGTATACCACTCTAACGCCGCGCCGCTCAAACTCTGGCTAAAGTATGCCATTAGCAACTCATCTCTTCCACCCGCTCCTCTCATCTTACTGCAGAATCCCCTCAGGTTGGCCATCGGGTCTCCATTCCCGTCATATAGGTCGGATTTAGGCATCCTGAAGCCCACAGGCAACTGAACATCAGGAAATAGACACAAATCTTTGTAGGCCGCGCTCACCTGGCCTCCCAATCCCTGCATGCTTCTGAATGATTGTTCCAGGCTTTTTACTTTCCTAAACATCTCCTCCTACTATGGGTTTTTAGGTGGTTTTTCAGTCTCAGTTGGGAGGTCGAAACGGGGAGTGTAGGGGTAGTGATTTGGGGCCTTGAAAGTAGGCTCCGGGGGATAGTATTGGTTATCTTGGGTCTGGAACAAAGGTTCGCTGGAGGATCGATGAAGTGTAGCTGGTGATGGTGCCACAAAAATAGGGGTGGCTGGTGGAGGGGGGGTATGGAATTGGTTTAGCTGGTGGTGCTTGTGCGGTTTGGGAAGTGGTGCCTTGATAATGGTGGTAGTGGGTGAAACCTAGTGCACTTTGTCGGGATGAATCAGCAGTGGGAGGTTCTTGGGACTGATCCAATGGTGGGATGAAAGCGAGGTTGGCAGGGTGTGATGGTGGGGGATGCCCTTTCACCCAAGCTTGGTACATTTCGGCCATTTGATGTTTCAACTTATACAGTTCCTCTTTCAGATTAACCTTAGACTCTTCCCCCTCTCTGGACGGATCAATAACACTTGCATCTAATTCTTGGCCAGCCATGAATGCCGATCAAACTAACCACCTGCCTGAATTTGAGGACAACAAGCAAACTTGTTAGCGATTAAGAGCTTAACAGATAGGCAACCGCACGTTGGGGATGCAATGCACCTAAACAGTTAACCCTTTCTATCATGCATTTGAATGGCTGCTTGCGTCATCCCGGCTTTTACTAATTTTCATTTTGCAACTTCTCTGTCTCTCTCTTTCTTTTACATTCCTGTTTTTTTTTGCCTGGTTCTTGTCTTTCCTTTTATTCTCTGATTTTTCCTCACAGTTTTCTTGTTTTCTCTCTCTCTCTTTTTTTTTCTCTTTTGTCTTCTCTCTTTTTTTTAATTTTTTTTTCATTTTCATGGTTATGAACGAATCCTATGGGGATTTCCTACGTATCATGATGCCGCATGAATCAGACCAAGCGTAGTTCTGGGAGATAAGTGCGAAAATAAAAGAAAGATACATTTTGGGTTTTCAATTTTTTTCATAAAAAAAAAATAAAAGCAGACATCCTGGTTACAACGACTTTTACTACAGATTTTAATCATAAAACTAACAGACTCCAACTGAAAAATAAAAAGACAAACTCCAAAATGGACTAACAAACTAACAACCTCCAACGAAAACAAAACTACAGACTCGAATAAAAATCATGAATACATAAAAGCTTCAATTACTCCTGGGGCCCACGGGACATCAGTCGGTCTCGCCGCGGGCCTGTGCACCAAATCTTCTTGAAGGCGAAATAGGCCATCCATGATCTGTCAGACAAAAATCATAATGGAGGCGAAAAACATGGACCTGGTCATGTCCTCGCACTCACTGCATTTCATCACTATGTAGTCCGCAATGCTCCTAACCCTTTCTCAGATAATACCCTTCTCTTGAAGCAACCGACCAATCTGCTGAGATATGGCCCCAAAAACTTGTTCAGCTGTATGATTCTGCTCTTGAAGCTGCTGCAGGTCTTTTTCTAGCTGCGACATCAGGGCATAGCAATGTTCTCTTTCTGCTTTGAAATCATTTGCCTGCTTGGTCATTTTGTTCTCAAGGACGGTGATCTTTTTCTTTAACCCCACGACTTCATTGTCATATTTCTCTTTTAACTGTTGAACCAAGCGCGCTCATTCCTCCGCATTCTTAGCCAATTTTGTTCGAGCCCTTGCCAGTTCGCCCTCTGCCTTGTTCAGATCAAAACCATACTCACCCACCTTCTGCCTAAGGTTACTTATAATCTTTTCATCTTTTGCGCTTCTAGCGGGGTTTTCGGCTGCTATTTTCATTTCCTGAATTTGGGCCCGAAGAGCCTTGTTTTCTTGGGCCAATTTCTTCTTCTCCCCTTCGTTAACAGCGGCCTGCACACTTTTGTCAAATTTAAGATCTCGGATTTGCCCCTCCAGTTTGCTTATTGTGGCTCTGTAGCTTGCCTCTTTTGCCAACCAATTCAATTGCTCCTGTATCCCATCGGTGAATTGTTGGACATGGGGCCTCTTAGCGGGCCGTTCAGGCTCCTGATGGGCTTGAGACCTTTTACCGTACCAAGTTGTGTAACTAGGCTCTAACTCGCCGTTGGACAGATCCCGTACCTGAGTCTTTGACTCTAAGAACCTACATTGATGCCAAATTCGACGCACCTTTTCTTCTGGGAAAACAACCTTTGGTCCTAGTTCGATGACCTGCCGACTCAAATCCTCATCATGCGGAATAGTCTGGTACCTGCCTAGCTGGCGTAGAACTCTGTGCAGGGCATAAGGCTAAATGCTCCGTAGACCCATCAATAGAAGAAAACATACTTCGGCCGACATATAAATGACTTCACTGACCAAGAGCCACCCGAATGTCCATTCAATCTTGTTTGCGGTCAGGGAGCTCGGGTGTGCAAACCATGCTTTTGTACCTTCCGGGAACTTATGGCCCTCCACCCGTTGTTCATGTTTTTCAATGGATTTAAGACCGGTCATGCCACAGTTCATGTATCCTGGACGGTGGCATAGGTGTTCCTCCATCCAGAGTTGTAGAAGCATATTGCATCCCTCAAAGAACTTTCCTCCTTCCCGGCAAACCGTTAGGGCTCGGTAAATCTCTGCCAAAATCATTGGTACAATGGTGCCATTCGCCTTTTTAGTCATGAAGTCTGCTATTCCCACAAGCCCCAATTCTATGTTTCCGTCTTTTCTTGGGCAAATCAAAACACCCAGGAATGCCACTATAAAAGCCAGTCTCCGCCGAGCTTCCCACTTATCTTTGTTCCCTGAATGAGTAAGACCGGTATCTGGCATCTCAAAACCGCGGGGATCCCCGTCGTCGGTACAAGAGGTAGAATGTGCAGAATCCCTTAGCCAAATTTTCGTCTTGAACTTCCCGACTGATGCTTAGAAGGTCCAGAAACTTATGGGGAGTCACTGTTCTAAGTGCCACCGGGTATTGACTTCTGAGATTCTCACAAAAACCAGCGTAGCCCGCTACTTCCTTTAGTGTGGGGGTTAGCTCGAAATCAGCAAAATGGAACACATTATATGCTGGGTCCCAGAAGGGTATCAAAGCCTCAATTATATCCTTTCTCGGTTTAATCTTCAAAAGCCCAACAAGACCACCCAAAGCTTTTATCACAGTATCTCGACTGACTTTCCCCAAATCATTCCACCACATATGTAGTTCTAACGGGATTTCCTCAAGGACTGTGAAGGGTTCATTTTCAACCGTGCTCATCCTGCACATTTAATTAGAGTGATCGGTTAAAAGATCATGATTTTATCTTTTGACTCAAAAAATACCAATTTTGGAAAATTAAAAAAAAACTTTTGTTTTGTGAGCGCAGCCCTTCAGCACCTCATGAAAGAAGATTTTAGGGCTGTGCTCTCTAACTAATCAAAACATTTGAAAGAGGACCTTAGGTGGCTGTTCTTGCAAAAACAGCCTTCCGGTGCCTTCTGGGGCATTTGGCTATTTTGGGAAAGAAAGGCACTACCTAACAAAGTATCGACACTTCATATATTTTTGGTTATTTTTGCAAAATGAAGTTGGACCCGATGAGGGTTGCCTACATATCCCACATCCGGTGAGAATCAAACTTGCGTAGTTCGGTTAGAAGACCCAGGGATTTAGAATTGGGATAAGACTCTAACTGAAAAGAAGTCACACGAAGTGCACACTTCGCAGATGATTTAGAAGAATCAGAGAGAAGAAAGGTTTCGTAACAATTTATTTACAGAACAATATCAAAGCGGTGACAAGCGACAATTAGCATATTAGGCTCAAACATATAAAAATCAAATAATAAATAAAGCCAACTATAACAATTATTCTAAGCACGAATTCTTGAACCCTGAACCAGAAGTTCTAGGTTCTTATTCCCCAGCAGAGTCGCCAGAGCTGTCACACCTCCTTTTTCCTACACCCGAAAGGGAGTATAAGGGAGTTTGTCCAATTAAAGTGACAATCGAAACGGAATTATTTATTTATGTTCAGAGTCGCCACTTGAGATAATTTATGGTGTCCCAAGTCGCCGGTTCAAATCCCGAATCGAGGAAAGATTAACTCTGTTTTATAGTCCGCGAATACAGAAATCCGGGTAAGGAATTCTGTTAACCCGGGAGAAGGTGTTAGGGATTTCCGGGTTCCGTGGTTCTAGCACGGTCGCTCAACTGTTATTATTGGCCTATTTGTATGATCGATTTACATGTTTTAACCAATGGTGCATTTTTAGCTTATTAACCGCTTTTAATTATTCTATGAAGATTCAACGTTATTTAAAACATGCCTTGAACCACGCCACATGAAATGCACCCGTGGTTCGCAACACCTTCTATTTAACATTGTTAAGAATTGAATTTGGGTCACATGAAATGTGCACCCGAGTTTAGTAAATAAGAGAAAGTTAATTTAAAGAACGCGCCTAAAGCAACTACGATAGTCCAAATTAATAACAAAGTTTGCGAGGGCCATGCAAAATTCAATTGATGGCACACCTCGAATTACTCCCTTTAAAGAATGATTTCTTGATATAGTCTTTGAGGGCCATAAATTGTATGTTTAGCTAATACGGCGCACCTCAATCTAATTAAAGGAGTCGTTTTTAACTAAGCCTAAATGGTTTGATATTAAAGGAGTTATTAATTGTGAGCACCATTGGGCCATGAGTTGTTTCAAAGAACTGGGCCAAGTATGAATTCCTCGAGTTGTAAAAATAAGATGGCCCAAATTACTAAAGAATGACAAAGAACCACGCCTTGGGGAAAAAGGCCTAAAACGGACGAGCCTGATCTAGCTGGGCCGTCTTGGGCCATTTAATGGGACCAGCTGTTTAAAAGATATGGTCCAGCATTTCAGCATCTATTATACTTGGATTAATCAAACCTTAATTCACATTAGACTAATTGATTTCACCAAAACCAAATAAAAGATTCACCATATAATTTAAACCTAAATTGCAGAACAGAACACTTCACGCTCAAAGAACACACAAATCATATGCATTTGAAAGTCAGACCTACTACTCATTAACGTTGAACTCATACACTTAGTGAATCTAACAGTAGAGTACTTTAATCATTCAAACTAGATATCGAAATACAACAGTGGTTCCTATATTTATTTGGATATTAAAACCAACATTTAAAACAGCAACACTATGAGAAGAGCTTGTAGACTGATTGATTATCACTACTAGCTCAGAATAACTCAGTCAAAATCTCACAAAAAGAAGACACTACTCATCTAAATCAACTCATGCTGCAACAGTCCACATTAAATACATGACGAAAGTAGGTGACTAAACTAAACTCTAAACACAACCCCAAAGGTGCTGTCAATAACATAACTATAGTAGCTCATGTAATAAACTAATTCGATAAAGAAAAAAAACATGAATAATCTTTGAAAAAAAATAAGGCTTAACATTCAACAAATTCCCATTCATCCATAAGTGCTCAAATTGATCATATGGCTTCAAACGTGCATTTCATACATTCATAGGGTCCACAAGGTACCTGGTTACGGTAAAAACAACAAGGAAAGTAAGCTTGAAGTTTGGAGAAAACAGCAACAATGTATCAGCAGCACCAACACAGCCAAACAACAGCAATATTCAGTCCTTTTAAACCATTTTGAACCCAGAATGAACCAGAAGTTCTTGAGAAAGTTTCAAGCTATGAAGATAAACAGCAGAACTAAGCCAATTTCTACCAAAAATGCAAGAGATTTTCAGTGTTTTTGAGCTCAGCTGTTTTCTCAGTTTTTCAGGTTTTTTATCTCTAAAGTCTCCCTTGAAAAGAAAGAAACAGGCTTCTTGTAGAGAGCCTTTAGGGCAGCAGAAATAACCCTATTATGTATCAATTACCCCTTCCGCGATTTTCCATTCTTCCATTTTAAGCCCTGAATTTCTAAACCAATTACTGAACTAACCCAAACCCCTCTTTCCTGGAAGTTTCCTATTCAGCTTTTAAAGATACTCTCAATCAAATTCCCCCAAATACCCTTTAACCCCTTGTTATTTACCCTCATGAACCAGACATGGGTCAAGCTGACCCAAAAATCAAACCAAAAACCATGGGCTTGCAAACCCGGATTGACCCTCCCCTCTTTGGGCTTCTGCTGATAGAGCCCAAGTCCAAATCAAAAACCAAAACAAAACCCACAAAAATACAGGCTAATGGAGTTGCAAAAACCAGAATTCTCTTGAAACAAAACAAAAAAGAATTGATCAAAACCAAACACGAAAATCAAAATGTAAACTAGTATGCTTTTAATTCTAGACATGCAAACAGAAAGATGATTCAAAAACGGAAAAAATAATAATGAAAAAGAAAGGAATCAGAAGGAAATGAAGACGAAAAACAGAACGAAGGAAGGAAAAAAAGTGAGAAAAGAACGATGGTACCTAAATATGCAGACGGATAGGGCTTGAAAGGATCTCTGACACTTTCGATTTGGGCCAAAATTGGCATTAATCGCGTGTTCTCGTTGAGAATAGACGAATAATACTAGTTTCGGCCTTAATCACTCTTGGAAACTCGAAGTTTTAGAAGATTTGTCTTTTCTTCTGCTTTTATTTTAGATCAAAAATTGGTCCGATTTGGTAAGGATTGGAGGAGATATGGTGGTAGATTGGGACTCAGGGGGTGAGTGGTGGTTGTGTGGTTAAATTTTGAGAGGATTTGGAAGCCGCTGCCGGCCGGTGATGGTGAACAATTTCAAGGCGGCGGTAGGGTTAGAGGTCTCTGAATATAGACGATGAGTGAAGGGAGATGAAGTGAGATGGTCCTTAGGTTATTTGGATAGTTTTAAATGAATTTGGTGAGGCTTCTCTGGCCATTGGATGGTGGAAGACGAAGGGCCAGGATCTTTTTGATGCCACTGAACTCAGAACGACGTCGTTTGAGTCGTCCTGATGTTTGAATGGGTTTGGACCGGGTTATAAGGAATGGGTTGGGGCGGAATTTGATTGGGCCTGGGGAAATTCAATTGGGCTGTGACGAATTGGCCCAAAATCACAGCCTTTCTTTTGATTCTTTTTTCTTTTCTTTTCAATTTCCAATTTCCCTTTTTTTTCTTTTCTTCGAATTAAATTAAAACCTAAATTAACTCTTAAACTAAATTAATTTACCAAATTAAGCTAATCACTCATCGTAGTATTTACAAAAATTAATTGAATCCTAAATTAAAAGAAAGACTATAAAATTTAAAATGAAAAGGTTAAAAATGCAAAGAGAGTCATTTTTTTTTGTGATTTTTCATTTTTATAAAACAACTAGTTTACTAATTAACCAAAAAGTTTAAATATAAATCCTAAATGCAAATGCAGAGTATTTTTGTATTGTCATAATTTAAATAAAAATTAAACATGCACAGACAAATGAAAATAATTTAGAAAATTCTACAAAAATTCCTAAAAATGGCAAATAATTAAAAAAAAGTCTATTTCCTTGGGATTCTGTAGGAGTATTTCATATAGGGCAAAAATCACGTGCTCACAATAGGTGCTCGAACCTCTTGATATTATGAAGAGGCATCAGAAGAGTGAACCTAAATAGCAAAAGTGGTATAAATACGTATTATTGGAAATTAATAAGCATAACGTTACAGAATTTGTATTAAATCAACTACGATTGTCAATTATGACGTTACATTAAATGCCATTAATTGTCCATAAAGACTCAACTATGAAAAGAGAAAAAGTATTACTTAGAAATAGCTATAAAAGGTGAAGAATGAACATTTGTAAGGGCACAAAATACTATTGGAAAACACTGATTTATTTTGCTTTCTATTCAGCTATTATTTACATCAATTATTCCTATTTCTACTTGATTATCAGTAACCCGAGTTCTTCTAAAATAAGCTTTGACCGAAATCCCAATTTTTGGTTAAACAAATTGATTCCGTTACCGGGAATCTGATAATCTATTCCTTCCTAAATTAATCTTTTTGTCAAATCTGTCATGTCAAATGTCAATGACAACAATCAAAGAGACCGTCAACTCCAGGAGAATCAGCAAGGTGATGGAACCTCGGTCCCTTCCCCACGAAATTCTCCTCGACAATCTCGAGATGGAACTCCTGATGGATCTCAATCAAATGCAAATGATCAATTGGAAAATGATGAGGCTATAAACGAAGCTTTGCAAAAGTTAATCGCTCAATAGGTCAGCAAAGCTCTTGAGGCTTTCGCTAACTAGCTACCAGTTGTGCCACCAACATCAACTCCAAACAACAACACCTTAGAAAATCCTCGCTCAGGACTCGTTAACTCAGGCAGTGGGGGAACCCCTAGCGAATCTCGTGATGGAGGGTCAGGTAACCCAATTAATTCTGATTTAAAAAATTTAGTGCTAACTTTGTAGAAATAGCTCAAGGAACAAAGCGACCGCATAGAGTAAATACCTGGAGTACCGCCTGTAATCAAGGGGATAGATATGGACAAATACTCACAACAACCTTGGAAGCCAAGTGTTGGTCCTTTACCAATTCCGAAGAAATTTAAGATGCCCGATATCCCAAAATACCATGGTACCACTGATCCACGAGATCACGTAACTGCTTTCACAACCGGTGTAAAAGGCAACGACTTGACCAAGAAGGAAATTGAATCAGTTTTGATCAAAAAATTCGGAGAAACACTCACTAAGGGAGCATTAACATGGTACTCTCTTTTACCTGAAATTTCTATAGATTCTTTTGCTGAACTTGCAGATTCATTCATCAAAGCACACTCGGGAGCTCAAAAAGTTGAGAAAAGAATGGAGGAAATTTTTAAAATAAACCAAGGAGATACGGAGCTGCTCAGGGAATTCGTAGACAGGTTCCAGCATGAAAGGATGATGTTTCCACGTGTACCAGATAATTGGGCAGCGATGGCATTTGCCAGCAATCTAAACGAAAAAAGTTCAGAAGCCACGAAGAGACTCAAGGAAAGCCTACGAGAATTTCCAGCTACAACTTGGTATGTTGTTTATAACAGATACAGCATGAAGCTGCGGATAGAAGAGGATACCATCATTCAATCTCAAAGGGATGAAAAGATAAGTTCAAGGCGAGCTAAAACTGAAAAAAGGTCCGGTAAAAACAGGTACGAACCTTACATGGGACCAGCAGGAAGAGACTCACGATCAAAACAGGATAACCTCGGGTACGATCATAGATCAAGAGATAGGGAGTCGGGTTCATCATCAAGGTTCGGGAAGGAACGAAACGCACGAGAGACGCGTGGTGATGACAGAAGCTCTAAGGCGAAGATCGGCGGTTACAGTTTTAATGTAAGCACGTCCGAATTGGTGGATGTTTTGAGGAGCATGGGCGACAAGGTACGCTGGCCAAAAGAAATGAGATCAAATCCAAACAGGCAAAATCCTGATTATTGGTGCGAGTTTCACCATGATCACAGTCACAAAATGGCGGATTGTAGGTTGCTGCAAGGTGAAGTTGAATATTTATTGAAGCAAGGGTATCTAACTGGATTATTTAGTGAAAAAGGAAAGCAGGCATATATGAAAAACAGACAGGAGCCCCCAAAACCCCCTTCACCAAAAAGGACTATTAATGTCATAAGTGGGGGAGAAGAAATCAATGGCGTAACAGCATCCAAGAAAGTTTCAAAAAATTACAGTCACATATGGGAAGCGAGTTCGACGTGTTTTGGAAGAAGAAAGTATTACATTTGATGATGCAGATGCAGATGGCGTACTAACCCCACACAATGACGCGCTGGTAATATCTTTACTTGTACATGACACTAATGTGAAACGAGTTTTGATTGATCCAGGCAGCTCCGTGAATACCATTCTATTAAGAGTGGTAAACGAAATGCAAGCTGAAGATAAGCTAATACCCAAGGCGCACACCTTATTTGGTTTTGACAACTCGAGCGTTGTAACAAAAGGTGAGATAATACTCACCACATTCGCAGAAGGAGTTGTCAAAGACACGAAATTTCAGGTGGTTGAGATGGACATGGCTTACAATATGATCCTCGGTAGACCATGGATTCACGAAATGGATGCTGTGCCATCTACCCTACACCAAGTTATTAAATTCCCTTCTCAATGGGGAATACGACAAATCCGCGGTGACCAGCAAGCGTCCAGGAGCATCAATTCCGTAGCAGATTCAAGTGCAAAAAATGAAGAAAAATAGCAATTACAGAATTCAGTTGAGGATGATGCAACACAAATCTCAACTGAACACGGGAAAACAGATGTAGACTCAAGGCCCGATACCATCCAAGAGCCAGAGGAAAACGAAAACATCAAAACAACGATTGAGGAATTGGAAGCCGTAGTACTATTCGCATCCCGGCCTGAGAGGAAAGTCTACCTTGGGGCCAACCTCAACTAGGAAATGAAAGGTAAGTTGACTGAATTTTTGAAAACTAACGTGGATTGTTTTGCCTGGTCCCATTCTGATATGACAGGGATACCTTCGGAAGTGATGACCCACAAGTTAAATGAAGATCCATCATATCCACTTGTCAAACAAAAGAAAAGAAAGCAAGTATCTTTCAAAAATCAGGTGATTCAAGAAGAGGTACAACAACTTTTAAAAATTGGGTCCATCCGCGAGGTAAAATATCCAAATTGGTTAGCTAATACAGTAGTGGTACCTAAAAAGAATGGTAAGTGGCGAGTTTGTGTAGATTATACTGACCTAAACAAAGCTTGTCCTAAAGATTCTTTTCCATTACCGCATATAGATCAACTAATTGATGCCACTGCAGGACATGAATTGTTAAGTTTTTTAGATGCATATTCAGGGTATAATCAAATCAAAATGGATCCCATAGATGAGGAAAAAACTTCATTTATAACAGACAGGGGGACTTACTGTTACAAAGTAATGCCATTTGGTCTCAAGAACGCTGGAGCCACATATCAAAGGTTGGTGACTAAAATGTTTCAAGAACATTTAGGAAAAACCATGGAAGTCTAGATAGATGATATGCTAGTCAAGTCACAACAAGCAGGGGATCATATCCAACACTTGTCTGATACATTTCAGATTCTCCGTAAATTTAACATGAAGCTAAACCCCGAAAAATGTGCATTTGGAGTTTCATCAGGTAAGTTCTTGGGATTTCTTGTTTCTAACCGTGGCATTGAAGTAAATCCCGCGCAGATTAAAGCTATTGAGGAAATTCCTGATATACTTACAAGTAAAAAAGAAGTACAGAGACTGACGGGGAGAATAGCAGCCTTGGGAAGATTTATTTCCAAATCATCAGAAAAATGCTTCAGGTTCTTTTCAGCTCTAAAAAAGCAGGATCAGTTCGAATGGTCTGAGGAATGTCAGCAAGCGCTTAAAAATTTGAAAATATACTTGTCAAATCCACCGTTGCTCGCGAAGCCAAAAGATGGGGAGAAACTACTCATCTACCTTGCTGTTTCAGAAGTAGCGGTAAGTGCTGTTTTAGTTCGTGAAGACCAAGGTAAACAGTCTCCAATTTATTATGTTAGCAAGTCATTATTAGATGCTGAGACTCGATATCCTCATCTAGAAAAACTTGCACTTGCATTGATCATGGCATCTAGGAAATTAAGACCTTATTTTCAATGCCATCTCATCTCTGTAGTAACTGCTTACCTCCTACGTAATATACTACATAAACAAGAGCTATCAGGTAGATTAGCAAAGTGGGCCATAGAACTAAGTGAATATGACATTGCGTATCAACCTAGAACAGCAATAAAGTCGCAAGTTTTAGCAGATTTTGTGGCAGATTTTAGCCAAAAGATGCAACTAGAAGCAGAAAAAGAACTGCAGGTATTCATTGGGTCTAATCCAGGAACTTGGACTCTATTTACTAATGGTTCTTCAAATGTAAAAGGGGCAGGTCTAGGTATTGTTTTGGTACCACCTACGGGAGAAACCATACGACAAGCTATAAAATGTCACCCTATTACTAACAATGAGGCAGAATATGAAGCTGTGATTGCAGGTTTAGAACTGGCACGCGAGCTTGGCATAGAACAGGTCGTAATCAAAAGCGATTCACAGCTCGTAGTTAACCAAATTCTGGGGACTTACACAGCTAGAGAGGCAAGAATGCAGCAATACCTGGAAAAGGTACGTGATCTGGTTAGGCAATTTCAAACCTGGAAAGTCGTGCAGGCACCAAGAGAGGAGAATGTCGAGGATGACGCCCTAGCTAATCTTGCATCTGCTGCAGAAGTAACAAATGATGAAAATGCTTCTGTAATTCATTTATTTCATTCAGTACTTGATCAAGACAAAAACGAGGTAAATTTCAATAATTTAACTTGGGATTTGAGGAACGAGATTGTCACTTTTTTGCAGTATGGAATATTACCTGAAGATAAGAAAAAGGCTCAAGTACTTCGGAAAAAAGCTGCTCGATACTGTTTAAAGCAAGGCAATCTTTGTCGTAAAATGTTCGGTGGTCCTCTAGCAAGATGCCTCGGGCCTTCTCAAACAGAATATGTGATGAGAGAAATACACGAGGGGCATTGTGGAAATCACGCAGGAGGAAGATCTTTAGTAAAAACCATGATTAGAGCTGGTTATTATTGGCCAAAAATGAGAGAAGACGCGGAAAATTTTGTGGCTAAATGTGACAAGTGCCAAAGATACGGTAACAACATGCATAGACCTGCTGAATTATTACATCCAGTCATTGCACCACGACCTTTTATGAAATGGTGGATGGATATCGTGGGTCCACCACCGCAAGCCAAATGCAAGGTAAGATTTTAGCTCGTACTTACTGATTACTTTACTAAGTGGGTAGAAGCAGGAGCTTTTAAACAGGTACGAGAAAAAGAGGTTAGAGATTTCATTTGGCGAAACGTCATATGCCGATTTGGGGTACCAAAGGAAATCGTATGTGATAATGACCCGCAATTTATAGGCATGCAAATCACAGAATTCTTTCAAAGTTAGCATATTAAAAGGATAACTTCAATGCCTTACCATCCAGTAGGTAATGGGCAAGCTGAATCAACAAATAAAGTCATTATCAATAACTTGAAGAAAAGGTTGGAGGCCTCCAAAGGCAAATGGCCAGAAGTGTTACCTAGGGTCTTGTGGGCTTATCGAACAACCACAAAAACAAGTACGAGAGAAACATCGTTCTCACTTGTATACGGAGCTGAAGCTTTAATTCTAGTTGAGATAGGGGAACCAAGCATGAGATATACACAAGCTACCGAGGAATCAAATGAAGAAGAGATGCGAGTAAAGCTGGATTTACTTGAAGAAAAGAGGGAAGCTGATTTAATAAGGATGGCAGCACAAAAACAAGTTATGGAATGATACTATAACCGGAAAGCTCGTCTCAGATACTTTAAGATTGGGGACTTCGTACTTAAGAAAGTTTTTCAATCCACGAGGGCAGCTAATGCAGGAAAGTTAAGTCCAACTTGGGAAGGACCTTATAAGATTCATGGAATCGCAGGAAAAGGAGCATATGAGCTTGAAACATGGATGGCAAGATTCTACCCTCAAATTGGAATGCTGTTCATTTGAAGAGATATTATTTCTAAGAAAAAGAAATACCCATGGGCAGGTATCCTTATTTATTATTTTTATTTTTGAATTATTTAAATTTTACTAACGATTTTAGATAATAGGCAAAAAGCTAGCCCGTACTAAATGATGAATTGCGACCTGCAAGACACGCGGAAAGAACATAATTCCCGGTCTAGGGTTACAACTATTATGATTTGAAATTTAAAAAGGTTAAGCAGTCTTCATCTAAAATCGTACCTCCGAGTCCCGTTTGTTTTTCCTTTTTAAGAAAAGGACCGCATGGGAGGAATAATCAAATGCTTGAGATTTCATACTTCAAAGCTCAAACACTTGGGGGACTATATAATATACATATGATATATGTATAAAGAAGGCAAAGAAGACTGAAGTTCAAGTCAAGCCCAAAAGTCTACTCATCTTATGAATCAAGTTCAGAGCAAAGTTACGAGCCAATAACACAAAGCCAGTAAAAAGAAATGACAAAAAACCTTATAGATTTCAAAATTTTATGATATCTAGGTTAAAGGCAATGTTTAGTCATGGGTTATAAAAAAACCCTTGGATTTTATTTCCTTTTCTGCATATCCGTTGTAAAGAAAATAGTTACGAAAAGGTTATAGAAGTTATTTAAATACATGTAAGATGTTATTTAAACTTGACAAAGTTCGAATGAAAAACTTTATCAAAGTTATTTCAAGAAACATGTGTGTTCCTATTTCTTTTATCGTACATTTACACTGTTATGAAGTGGAGACGTCTTCTTCATTAAGTGTCGAATATAAAAGGGCCCTCTTTTATAAATTCATGTTTGATTCAGATATCCATGAAGTTAACAAAGCATTTTTTTTAAAATAAAATTCAATAAAGGTAAGACAAAAACCCACGAATTAACAAACAAGACCTTGAGTATAAAGGCAAAAACGAGCAAACAGAAGCTCAAGACAATTAAGTTAAACAAAAAGTTCTTAAATCTTATAGAGGGGCTGAACAAGTCTACCTCCCTTTACAAAAACTGTGGAATCCAGTAGAAGGGTACTTTATTCCGATATCTCCCCCCAAGGGTGAGTTAGACTTCCCTATCCTTAAGGATAAAATAAGATCTCTTGCTTTGCCCACAAGCCCTACTAGCGTAGCAAGTCTGGTCGCTGGTGTGTTGTTCGTTCTAGCGATAGGCTCCAAGCGCGATTTGAAAAAGACTATAATATGACTATCCTATGGACCACTCTTGTCCAGTCAATTATTTCCGAACAAGGGTGTTCTATTCTGTTGGTAATAATGGAACAATTCTGTTCGTAGGAACAAAGAGAAGCAGATTTATTCTATACTCGATAAGTACCAATACACAATGGGGGAGTTAATCCCATTTTCTATAAGCGAATGAGTCCATACTTATTTATCATTATATTAAGTTTAGACTAAGTATGAACCTAGTCGTAAACTGTTTGTCATTTATACAAAATGACCCGAAAAGGTCTGGGGACTTGTCATTTCCAAAAACCAAACCCCCAATTTGAACCAGGGGTAAAACCACCAAGCAAAAAAAAAAAGGAGTCACACTTCACAAACTTTCCCTAAGGGGGAGAGGAAGGATCTAAAGCGGTATCACTAGCAGCAAAAGGTTCGATTTTATTTGAAGGAGTTGGGGCAGTCACCGTACCCATATCATCTTCAACGTGTTCAGGAGTATCAGCCATGGGAGAATGAAAATCTTGGCCTTGCTGAGTTTTTTCAATGGTCAACTTTATCTTGGCTAACTCAGCATCCAAGTTGAAACCCTCTTGGCTAGCCTCCACAAGGGTATCATGGCGAGTGCTTAAAATAGCCCAACTCACTTCAATGGCAGTCTTGTCCTCAAGAATCTCATAATCTCTCTCCCATTGATCAATCTCGTTTTTAAGCTTTTCATTCTCGGCCAAAGCAGTATCATAAGAAGATTGCAGAGGGGCAAGTGAACTTTCTAAAAATCTGACCTTATCAGAAGATTCACAGAGATCTTCTTGGGTCTGGGTAAGTGTTTGCACAAGTTCACCGGCGTAGGCCTCTTTTTCGCTTAGCAATGCTTTCAACCCTCTAATCTCTTCACTAGCTTTGGAGAGTTGCTCAGAAAATGATGTCTCGAGGAGACTTTTGTCCTTGTCAGCTTGATTTGAGGAAGCCTTCTCAATTGCTAACTCTGAAGTCAAAGCCTTCAACTGTTGCTCTAAGGTGCACTTGCATTCTTCTAACACTTCCATATCAATTTGAAGGCTTTCATATTGTTCTTTCCAGTTGTCTGCTTCAATCTGATAGTCATGCATTAACTGCTCCGTATGAGAAACCCTCTTCATCATCTCTGTGCCAATAAGATTGATATAAAAAAAAGGGTAAGAACCTTAACAAAAGAAAGATGGAGTAAAGAGTAAAAAGAAAGAAATACTTTTAATGATGATTGCATTATGTCATTCATCTAAATCAAAGAGCTATGACTCTCGAGCTTGGATTTCTCAACTGGACCGACTCAGAGGTTTCAACCATACGTCAACCCGACCTAACTTTTTCAAAAGATTACCATCGGCAGGAACCTCAATGGTAATCTGTTTCATCGTTCCACTTGCACTCGAAGAACCAACCTCAGTACGAGGAACGGTAGTAGGAGGAACTGTAGAAGAAGTCATCACAATTTGGGGCGGAGCAGTAACAGCAGCGGTCACAACTGGTAAGGAACGAGCCACAGGGACAGGCATGGTAAAGGAGGCAAGGGGTACTTCATCGGAAACCAAATCCAAATTTTCACTATCAAACCCACGAGAAAAACGCCTAAAAGAGAAGTCGAAGAGAATGGAAGAGGAAAAAGCTCGAAGTAGTAATAACGAGGATGGAACGGTGAAAAACTTAATAGAGAATGGTAAACGTTGTAAGGGTAAGAAAATTTACCCTGGTGGCTTTCCTTCACTGGATTCTAACGAGAACTTAGGTGAAAATAAAGAATAGTAAATAATTTGTAGAACGAGGGTATTTGTCAAATAATGTACTAGTTTCTCGTGTATTTCCTTTTCCTTTCTAATTTCTCTTTTTTTTTTTTTATTTTAATGTTTTTTTACTAGCTTGTTGTGATGTTTCTTGACTGTACGTCAAGCTGTAGTGAAGCATTCACCTAATTTGTGCATGTAATATATGGTGTTGTTAATATTATTGTTTGAGCCGTTGCAAGTATTAATGATGTACTAATAAGTTTACATATAACGTTTATGCTTGGCTGCTCAAGGCCTGGAGTGCTAATCAGAAACGACAGAAAGTATATACACTGATCATTAATCATATTTAATCACTAAAACTTCCATATGCTACTTTGTCATGATCCAGCTAAGGGACTATATATGATTAAATTTAGGGCACTCACTTCATTAAACGAATCTATTGTCGCGCCCTCTTTTTTTCGCGAAATCGGATTTCGACATTTTGGGACAACTCCTTTCCTTTTGGGATTGGGTAAGGGATTTGAAGAGTAGCCACCTAACGAATTAAGGTTCATTAGGGCACCTAGAAAAATTAACTCATATAACCAGTTACGTCACCAGAGATCGGGTAAGGGCTCGAAATTACCTCGAGGGGAAGGTATTAGGCACCTCTCGAGGTCCACATCGGTGGGTCCCGGCCAAACTCAATTATGCGAATTAGTCTTATGGGAAAATAAATAATTTAGACAAATAGATAAGTACTTTAAAACAAGAATTAAAGGGCTCCTATGTTTTTTAGCCTATAGGATCATTTTCATGCAATACTTGGTAACTTTCCCCAAATTGGGGTGTTAAGCATAGCATTAGCGCACAGGTCATCATTTCCTTTACTACCCAATTACTATCTTTCAGTTATTACCTAAGCGTTCTAGTAGCTTTGGATTCGGTCTTATACATACCCGAGGAAGGTAATCAAAAAAGAAAGAAAATGGGTTCTTCTTTCTTTTATCACTGAAGAAAACCTTTAGGCTTGTTATCCAGGAACTTGTTCAGAAATACCGTAATGAAAGGAACATAGGAGTTTGTCGCTAGGTATTTGACCAAATAGGATCGTCCAGTTCCTATAGAACCTATCACTAAAATACCCTTATGGTCATTATGATCAGAAACTCACTCTCTGGAGAATTTTATTGACCTCGCATACGCATAGCATTAGCGCACAAGTCATCATTTTCTTTACTACCCAATTACTATCTTTCAGTTATTACCTAAGCGTTCTAGTAGCTTCTAATGCGTACCTTGTGCGTGCACGACCCGTCCCTTACCTATGGTCCTGGAGGTGTTTAGGACTTCTATTTTTGGAAGGATCTAGACTTACCTATGTTGCTTAAAAATGAGAAAGCTAAGCGACAAACAAAAGTTCATATAGGACTGTCACATAAGGAGCAATTAAAGGGGCTCATGTTAACCTCCACAAATAGCCAACCAATGCACGCAATTCAAACAAACAATCTTATAGTTTAGGATCCTATAGGCAAGATATCTAGATGATCATGAACATAATATATAACAGCTTTATTAAAGAGATCAGCGATTCCGATCAGTTTGCCTACTCGCTTGTTAACACTCTGTATCTAGGCACGTTTTCAAGCAGCAAGAAATCATAATTTTAGTCCCAAACTTCTTTGATTACCCTATCAGTTTGCATAAGTTATAATCGGGCAGAATCCTATAGACATGGTGTCTAAACTGTTAATTAGAGACTACAGTTTATAAACGGGTCACTGATTTTAATAGGCAGACTTAGATCCTGCAGGCATGCTTTCTAATTTACAGGATTAATTACCCCTATAGGCATAATTTCTAAATGTTGAAACTGATAGTTAGTGTTATTTCCTAAGTGCAAAACTGATTTTTATATTTGTTTCCTATAGGCATGATATCTAAGTGGGTAGAGACGTTAACAAAATGTTACACAAATTTAGTAATTTGCACAAAGAAGATACTACATCCGTGATCTCTAATGCACATCGAGATTTGAAAATATGCGTGAAAACATGGGTTCTTGATGCAGGATTGATAAGACAACCTATAAACAGGATTTGTATGATGCCAAGAATGAAACTCCAAATTTCAAACGGTGAGACAAGATCCTATGGGCATGATTTCTAATGGTATGCACATAAAGAATCATCACAACAACCTACAGACATGGTTTCTACCCGAACTTGACAAAGATATATAAAAATCCCTCCCCCAGCTTTTACTAATAACCCCATATCTATTTTTACAAGGATTATTACATTATTACCGACCAATATGAATGAATTACACAAAGCTATTCATTACACCACAGGGAGCCTTAGAAGGCCCAACATCAACTTGGAAACCAGGCCTTCAAGTAAGCAAATCTGATATACACAGGTAGTCCATCCATAATACACAAATGGGCTTCTGATGTGTCAACGCTCCCAAGGGCCTCAGGGACCCCGGGCAACGCTCACACCAAAACCTTTCAAAGGAAACAGTTTTATAATATGTTGGAAGACCACCCCCAATGTATCAGAGTTCAAAGGAGTCTCATGGACCCTAGGCAGTGCTCACACTAGGGGTGGTAGGACCCTAGATAACTAAGAATATAAGTTTTTAAAAAAGTGTATAAGGGGCAGGCGATAGTTTTAAGAAAGCAGTTTGATTTTTGGGAGGCAAACAGGTTCAAAGACTGCAAATAGAAAAGAAACCTCATTTAGCGGATTGGTTCAGGCATAGATACCAGTAATTAAACAATCACAACAAAAGCAGGGATACCTGAATTATAGACAGAACTGCCCACACATATTTGTAGTACCTAAACTGAATCAAACAAAGTCTCACATTATTGAAGGTTACTTAGCTTACTGATTATTACTATGTAGAATTGTATAGACATGTACTAAGCAGAGAAACATGCTGAAATTGCTATGAACAGAGCAAGATAACAAGAACAGAACATGAACTATATGTCCTGTAGAAGCATATTGGAATATGAAGCACTTTACCACACAGACACACGGAACAAAGAGATAACAAGGGCTAAAGCATACTAGTGGATAGTAAACTAAAAACATATAGTAAATAGAACATGTCGAGGTTCAAAATAAGCTAGTCATATAAGTCACATGGAATAAGTATTACAACATAGTAGTTGAGAAAGAGATGATCAGGAAACAGATATTAAAACAGAAGCGTGTTGATGTCTATAGTAAACTGACCACATAGCATATAGAATATAACATGATAACAGAAATTGAGGCATACCAGTTAAGGAGATAGCAAACAGGAAGGTGAAGGTAGGTGGAATCCAAGAGTCTAGCCTTGACTTTCAGCCGGCTAGACAATGTAGCAAATTAGAGTGATAGAAAGAATTCAAGTTGTGTAAGAGTAAGTGTGTAAGTGTAGGTTTGCAGGTGTGAGCTTGTGTGTCTCATCGTGTGTTTGAAAATCAGAACAATGAAGGGTTTTATAGCATATAGTAGAGTAAAACCAAATAAGGTAGGAGAATCAATGATATACAAATAAGGCAAAGAAATCAGTTAATCAATCAATTAAAGTTAAACACAAATCACTTAATAGGACAGAATCACAGAATTATTACTTAGATTAAGGAGAATCTCATACGAAATCAATTAGCAAACAAGATTGAGGTTTAATAGGGTAAGAAATAAGTCAAGAAATCACTCATAGGTCGGTCATAACAATCAAGGCCTAGAAATCAGGCTAGTAATATAATTAAGGAAAGCAGTACCAATTACGAGTCACATATAAGGAAAGGATAAACAAAAATCTCAGAGAGATACCAATTTTAAAAGAAAATATGATTTCAAACCCTAATTAGGCAAATAAATCTATTTATCAGTTTATTTGACAGAGCTGAAATGAACGTGCAAACATCATAGCAAGCAGTAGAATAATTAAAAACCCTGGGGCATAAAGACATAGGGATGAAAATAAGTCGAAAAGTAGAGGAAGAAAACCAGAGTTAAACACTTAAACGTTTTAAAATATTTTTGCAGAAACTTCTTTTAAAAAATTGAAAACCCTAGCTTTTAGGGGAAAAACAAAAATCGGTCACCAACGATAGGGAAAACAGTAGAATCTTAAAGGAAAAGTAACAAACAAATTCAAACCGCTTCAGATCTAAAGATATCTGAACGGATTTAGCCAGAAATGGTTAGGATGTATAAAAAATGAACATAGGTGAGAAAAAATCTGGTTTGAACCATAGATTTGAAGCCATAAACACAAATATATTAGTACTCACAGATATAGGAATGAACACAGACGGATTCATCAAGAACATGAGGGGTTTGAACCAAATCAGGTTCATATCTCTTTGAGATTCCATCAAGTAATATGAAAATCATAACACCTGTAGAGATAAGAGGCCGGATAGGACCCAAGATCGAAGAGAAACCCCATGAATTGAAGAGGTTCAGGTGACGGCGGGCTAGGGTTAAAGGAAGATTGAGAGAGAAGAAAGGAGGAAGGGATTCAGGGGCGGCAGGATTTGGGAAATGAGGTAGGGTTTGGGGGTTTTGGTATATTAAAAAAGAAAATAGATCCTGGTTCGTTGATCTTCTGAGATCAACGGCCAGGATTCCATCCGGGTTGGGGAGGGGGGGGGGGGTTATAGGAATTTGGGTTATGGGTGATGATTTAATTTGGCTGGGGTAGTAATTTGGGCCAGGTCCGAAAAGAAATCAAATTAAAAGAGGCTAAATGCTAAATACTCAATTTATTTGATAAAATAATTTATAAAATAGCTAATATATGATAAAAATTCTATTTATGCATGGAAGCGATTTTAAATAATTATTTAATATTATAAAAATATAAAAGGTCATTTTCCGTGTAATTATGCATATAAGAGCTATTATTGCAAAATTATTGCAATTATAGCCTAAAGATATAAATATATTTATGCATAAAATGACTAAAGCTTAATATAAATATAAATGATAAAAATTAAGTAATAAATAATTATAAAATTATTTGTGATGTAATTAATAACTATTTAGATAATAAAATGCTGGAATAAATTACTTAAAATCCTTTTAAAAATTACAGGAAATCATGGAAAAATATTGGTTGATGTTCATGCACTATTTAGGCATTTAAAAATATATGAGGGAAAAATTAGGTATCAACAACTGCCCCTCTTTACCCGGGAAGGATGAAAGAGCTGTCGGGTAAAGAAATGATGACCGATTTTGACCAAATGGGGTGTTTAAAAAAATATAGGCCGCACCCCGATCATTGAGCTGCGTACATATCCCTGGTTTTATAGGAATCAGGCGATGTTTAGTTCTGGATCCACTGGTGAATGAAACCGATGGAATTATTATAGGAATGGTAGTATGTTTCGGAAAAGGTTCTTTTGTGAAGGGTAGTATCGGATGGGTTTGTGCGGAGTTATGAAGGCGAGGCTGAATCGTAACGGACGTATCGCATGGCAGGTATCTGACGGTCATAGAGTAAAGGCGGTTAATTGATGGGAGTCAATTACGTTTGAAATAATGGCAAGGTATAAAATGGTACGAGCGGAAACCGGAGCGAAGGTTGCTCCTATTTGAAGAACGGTTACTTCCTGGATTACCTGCAAAACTTAAAACACGATGCATGCAAGTATATAGATTATTTCGAGAATTTAAACATGATGCAAATTCCCTTTGGACCATGAAGGTTGTCTTTGGACAGTGAAGATGACGTCCTTAGACCATGACGTCCCGGGCCATGAATCATGAGATAAGAGATTCGCAGGCCATGAAATGATGTTCTCGGGCCATGAAAATGGTGCCTTTGAACCATGACGCCTTTGAATAATGATGTGCAGTATTGAGAGGTCCTCAGGCCATGACATAGTGTCCTCAGGCTATGAGGATGATGCCTTTGGACTATGACGCCTTTTGGACAAGTCGGCTATACATTAGCCCATGAAGTGCAGAGACATAATACTTAAGGTAATAACAAGGTAATGCTTAGCCTCGTGCAGAGTTTGGGGAAAAAGCTTAGCCCCGAGAGAAGAAGATAATGCCGATTGAAAATGGAGCAATACATATGCAGAGGGAGACAGTGCTTAGTCTCACGAGAAGGCAGTGCTTTGCCTTATGCAAATAGGGAGGTAGGCTTAGCCTTATGCAAGAAAGGGAGACAATGTTTAGTCTCATGCGGAGAGAAGGAAATGCTTAGCCTTATGCAAATATGGAGGCAGGGCTTAGCTTTATGCATGATTTGAGACAGGGCTTAGTCTTATGCAAGGGAAGGCAGTGCTTAGCCTGATGCAAATATGGAGGCAAGGCTTAGCCTCATGCAAGAGAAGGCAATGCTTAGCCCTATGCAAATATGGAGGCAGGGCTTAGCCTCATGCAAAGTTTGAGATAGGGCTTAGTCTCATGCAAAGGAAGGCAGTGCTTAGCCTTATGCAAATATGGAGGCAGGGCTTAGCCTCATTCAAGATTTGAGACAAGGCTTAGTCTCATGCAGAGAGAAGGCAATGCTTAGCCTTATGCAAATATGGAGGCAGGGCTTAGCCTCATGCAAGATTTGAGACAGGGCTTAGTCTCATGCAGAGAGAGGGAAATGCTTAGCCTTATACGATAGACAACTAGTAAATAGGAGCAGAATATTTCTTAGGTGGAGATATATTTGCGCTTGGCGGTCCGATTGTTATGAGGATAGCAATTTTGATATGTGTGTATTTGGGAGTACTCGTGTTATGTTCACTGTACCTGCATCCAACGAAAAATTGTGAGTTTTGTACGGGGAGGTTGGTTCGTTCCCTTGTCTGCTTGTTTTGATTTTCTTTGCTTTTGGGGATACTGTTCAAGTTGCCCTGGGTAACATCTGGCTGCCATAGAAATAAAGTTTTTGAAAAAATATGTGCTTATTTGATGAAACAGGGTTATTTTAGAGAACATAGTGGTATATAATATCAAGTAAATTAGATGAACTAATGACTGTAACACTATTAGATACATTGCGGCTTCCTTGCATTAGAATTTTGAGGGTCCTCAAAATTCTGCCCCAGTTTGATCCTTCGGCCGTTCTGCGTGCAACGAAGTTTGTTGGATCTGCTCCGGAATTTTGAGAATCCTTCTCAAAAGTCTGCCCCAGTTACTTAACCAATTTCTGGCTGTCTGGCATATGATGGCGTCGGCTAGACTTGCTTCGGAATTTTGAGGGTCCTCCTCAAAATATTGCCCCAGTTTCTGGTTTTGGGGAAATGAAGATTTTATTAAGATGTGACCGAACCCACAGGGCTGCCAACATATCCCCTCTTATAGGGGAATCAGGTCAAGCGTAGTTCAGTTACATCATATGAAGAAACATAAATAGTTTACACATAGTATCTTTTGACTGCATCTGAATTGATAGGCTTTGGCTAGATTTCTCCATCCATTTCTGCGAGTATGAGTGCTCCTCCTGTTAGCACCCGGTGAACAATGTAAGGACCTTGCCAGTTGGGTGAAAATTTCCCTTTGGCTTCATCCTGATGCGGGATGATCCGTTTCAGCACCAGCTGCCCCGGTGTGAATTGTCTTGGTCTGACCTTTTTGTTGAAAGCTCTGGACATTCTCTTCTGATAAAGCTGACCGTGACATACTGCATTCATTCTTTTTCCGTCTATGAGGGCTAGTTGCTCATAACGGCTTCTTATCCATTCCGCATCACTGAGTTCGGCTTCTTGTATGATCCTTAAAGAAGGAATTTCTACTCGGCTGGAATGACGGCTTCGATACCATAAACCAGTATATAGGACGTTTCCCCAGTGGATGTACGAACTGTGGTGCGGTACCCCAATAGGGCAAAGGGTAACTTCTCGTGCCATTGTTTGTGATTTTATACTATCTTCCTCGGTATCTTCGTGATGTTCTTGTTGGTAGCTTCCACAGCTCCGTTCATTTGAAGCCTGTATGCTATAGAGTTTTGTGCTTGATTTTGAAGGTTTCACACATGTCTTTCATCGGATCACTGTTGAGATTGGCGGCATTATCGGTGATAATCAACTCGGGAATCCCGAATCGACAAACAATACGATCCCTGACAAAATCTGCAATGACTTTCTTGGTTACAGCTTTGTAAGATACAACCTCTACCCATTTTGTAAAATAGTCGATAGCCACTAAAATTAACCGGTGCCCGTTAGAAGCGGTGGGCTCGATCGGACCGATGACATCCATTCCCCAGGCAGCAAAAGGCCAAGGTGCACTTGTTGCATTGAGCTGGTTTGGTGGTACCTTTATCATGTCTGCATGTACCTGGCATTGGTGGCACTGGATGTACCTGATGCAATCCATTTCCATGGTCATCCAAAAATGTCCAGCTCTGAGTATCTTTTTGTCTAGAACTAAACCGTTCATATGTGGTCCGCAAGTTCCAGCATGTATCTCCTCAAGCAATCTGGAAACCTCATTTGCGTCAACACACCTTAACAGTACTAGATCGGGAGTTCTTCTATACAGGGTCCCTCCGCTTTGGAAGAAGTGATTTGACAGCCTCCGCAGTGTGTGTTTCTAAGTATGATTCGCCTGTTCCGAGTATTCTCCTTTTTCCAAATATTCTTTGATATCGTGGAACCAAGGTTTTCCATCTGTTTCTTCTTCAACGTGAGCACAGTAAGCTGGTTGATTATGGATCCTCACCGGGATGGGATAGATGAAATTCTTAGCTGGATGTTGAATCATTGATGACAAGGTGGCCAGCATGTCTGCAAATTCATTTTGAATTCTGGGAACATGTTTGAATTCTATCTTTGTGAACCTCTTCATCAATTCCTGCACATGATACAAGTATGGTAGTATCTTGGTGGTTTTCGTAGCCCATTCTCCTTGAACCTGATGTACTAGAAGATCCGAATCACCAATTACCAGCAACTCATGTATATTCATATCGATGGCCAAATGAGCCCCATGATGCAACCCTCATATTCTGCCATATTGTTGGTGCACGAAAACCTAAGCTTTGCGGATACCGAGTAATGTTGACCTGTTTCTGATACCAAAACTGCTCCAATGCCCACTCCTTTGAAGTTTGCGGCCCCATCGAAGAACATTCTCCAACCATCGTAGGCTTCAGTAATGCCCTCTCCTACGAATGATACTTCTTAATCAGGAAAATACGTTTTTAATGGTTCGTATTCTCCTCCCACAAGATTTTCAGCAAGATGGTCTGCCAATGCTTGTCCTTTGACCGCCTTCTCAGTTACATAGATGATATCGAACTCACTTAACAATATCTGCCACTTGGCTAACTTCCCAGTTAGCATGGGCTTCTGAAAGATGTATTTCAGAGGGTCCATCCTTGATATGAGGTATGTGGTATAGGCATAGAAGTAATGCCTCAACTTCTGAGCTGTCCATGTCAAAGCACAGCAAGGGCGTTCTAGCAGAGAATACCGTGCTTCGTAAGGTGTGAACTTCTTGCTCAAGTAATATATGGCTTGCTCCTTTCTTCCTGTCTCGTCATGTTGTCCCAAAACACATCCGAAAGCCCCATCTAATACAGACAGATAGAGTAGCAAAGGTCTCCTAGGTTCTGGCGGAACTAGGACTGGCGGTGTAGACAGGTATTCCTTGATTTTATCAAAAGCCTTCTGACAATCCTCGGTCCAACTGGTTTCAGCATCTTTCCTCAGCATTTTGAAGATGGGTTCACATATTACTATGGATTGTTCTATGAAGCGGCTGATGTAGTTGAGGCGTCCCAGGAAGCTCATCACATCCTTTTTGCTCTTTGCTGGTGGTAACTCTTGGATAGCCTTAACTTTGGACGGGTCCAACTCGATTCCTCGGCGGCTGACAATGAATCCAAACAGCTTTCTTGCGGGAACCCCGAATGCACATTTTGCGGGGTTTAGTTTTAAATTGTACCTTCTTAGCCTGTCAAAGAACTTCCTCAAGTCTGCTATGTTATCTGCGGCCCTCTTGGATTTGATGACGTCGTCAACATACACCTCTATTTCCTTGTGTATCATATCATGGAAGATGGTCGTCATGGCTCTCATGTAGGTAGCCCCAACATTCTTTAGACCAAATGGCATCATCATGTAGCAGTACATTCCCCATGGTATAATGAAGGCTGTTTTCTCTACGTCTTCTTTATCCATCCAAATCTGATGATAACCCGCGAAGCAATCTACAAAGGATTGGAGTTCATTCTTGGTGCAATTGTCGATCAAAATGTGTATATTTGACAGCGGCAAATCGTCCTTGGGACTCGCTCTATTTAAATCCCGATAGTCAACACACACCCTTACTTTTCCATCTTTCTTCGGAACCGGTAGAATGTTGGCTAACCAGGTTGGGTACTCAACTACCCTGAGGACTTTGGCTTTGATTTTCTTAGTGACTTCCTCCTTGATTTTTAGGCTCATGTCTGGTTTGAATTTTCTGAGTTTCTGCTTCACCGGCAGACACATTGGATTGGTAGGCAACTTATGAGCCACTATGGATGTGCTCAGACCGGTCATGTCATCATATGACCATGCAAAAATATCCTCATATTCTTTCAGGAAAGGAGTGTATTCTTCCTTCTCTGACAGTGATAAGTGAATGTTTATGCGAGTCTCTTTGACGGTTTCAGATCCCAAATTGATTGCTTCGGTTTCGTCCAGATTGGACTTAGGTTTGTTTTAAAAATTCTCAACTTCTCTGACAACTTCCTCAGGTATTTCATCCTCTTCTTCTGATTCACTATCCTTATATTGCATTGTCTCATTACATGTCACAGTCATTGGTTTATCAGGAAAAGTAATAATAACGCCGTAGAAGAGAAATATGAAAGGTAATAATGAATACTAAATAACAATGCATTAATGGAATTTGAAAATATCCAAAACAGGTATGGCTCGATGACTCGAGCTATTAATTCGAAACAAAATGCATCTTTTAAAACAAAATACTGAAAATATCTTAAATGCCTAGCATGGCTATTAAAACAAATCAGGCTAATCGCCAAGCTACCTAGGAACTCGGCTGGCCTAGGATGGTGTGGCAGTCCAATTCTTGAGGACAGCTCCCTAGTCCACGGTCTGAATGGTGAGGCCTTCTTCCTCCTCCTCCTCAATTATCACATTGCAATCCATATTCTCGTCTTCTAGGAACAAATTTCTCAACCCAGCCAAAGTTTCATCCTCTGCAGATCCCCATATTGTATCGGCCTGGTGAAAAGTCTGACTCAGATGTGGAACTGGCTGCTCGAGAGGGTAGTCAGGACCACGCCATGGTGGCGACCAATCATTATATTCTTTCCAGGTATATGGATATCCCAGCCCGAAAGTTGTGCCGTGACGCTTCAACTGTATTGGTTTGGTGATGCCTTAGAGTTTCCTCCCAAGACCTTTGTCGGGTTCATATCCAGACCATGCCAATATGCTTTCTATCTTGTTACTCTACCACTTGTCCTTCTCAATTGTGTTGACATGCTCAATGTGGGGATAAGTCTCTCCACCCAGCTTTCTTCTGTTCTCGGCAATCGGAACAGTTTCACTAGTGTAAATGGGGTTACTTCTATCCCCGTGAATGATTACCTCCTGATGGTTCCATCGAATTTCGCGGCCTGGTGTAGCGTGGAAGCCACAGCCCCAGCGGCATGTATCCAAGGTCGTCCCAATAGAAGATTGTATGTAGCTGATATGTCTAGTACTTGGAACTCAACATGGAACCAAGTTGGTCCTACCTGCAGACAAAGGTTAATCTCCCCAATCGTGGCCCTTTGAGACCCATCAAATGCCTTCACGTTCATACTTCCTGCTCGTATCTCATGGAAATCTTTGCCCAACCTTTTCAGAGTAGTCAATGGATAAAAGTTGAGGCTTGAACCCCCATCTATTAAGACCCTGGCGATGAATCTATCCTCAAACTGTACTGTGATATGTAATGCCATGTTGTGACTTAATCCTTCAGTGGTAGTTCATCCTTGTGGAAGGTGATCTTGTGACACTCCAATACTTGCCCTACCATGTTGGCCATCTCTCCACTGGTGACGTTGTTGGGTACGTAAGCTTCATTTAACACCTTCATCAGAGCACTCCTATGTACCTCAAAATTTTGTAATAGCGACAGGATGGATATCTGGGCGGGAGTCTTGTTCAAATGATCAACGACAGAGTATTCTCTTGCCTGTACTTTCCTCCATAGATCATCTGGACCAGTTTCAATGACGTGTTGTTTGGTAGCAATCTCCTTGTTTGATGCTCCCAAATTTTCGGGTGTATAGATCTTTCCAGTTCTGGTCATTCCCTGTGCGGCACCAGATTTTTCCATCTTTGCTTTTCCCTTTCTCCTGGCTTCGGCAACGTAATCCCAGGGTATGACGTTTGACTTGAAAGGAGGTGCGCGCGCTACTGTCACACTGAAGGATGTGGATACTTCTGCTTCAAACGAAACTGGTGCAATTGCATGTGTTGTTACTTCAATTTCGAACGGGACTGATGTGGCTACTTCAACTTCGACTGGCGGCTGTATCTGTACCACAATAGGAGTGAGCGTGACTGCAGGTTTAGGGTCATCACCTTCCCAAATAAGCCTGATTGACCCCTCAAGATCCCATTCTTCATCAGTTCTATCACATTTCCTATGATATGGGAGGGGATTGTGGCGGACATTTGGCGCGACTTCTTTTGCTTGTATGACTTTTGTATCAATCAGGGTTTGAATCTTATCTTTCAGGGTGCAACATTCATCGATAGTATGCCATTTCATGCCAGAATGGTATGCACAGGTTTTGTTTGGGTTGACCCACTAGGAGGAGTTTTCCATTGCAACAGCAGGAATGGGGGTAACATATCCAACAAACTTCAATCTCTCATACAGTTGGTCAATGGGTTCAGCAATAGGGGTATATTGTTCGGGCGGCCTGCGATCAAAATTGGGTTTGGGTCTTTGATAGTTTTGGCGGGTTGAAGGTGAATGGTAATAGGCTGGTTGGGTGTTATAAGTATGATAGGAGGTAACGGGTTGAGAATATCTAGGATGTGAGGGTTGGTATGTAGGCAGAGGTGTCTGGTATGTGAGTGGAGATTTTGGACCTTGGGCCACCATTACTGCCCCTACATCTTTCTTCTTTGATATGCCCCCTGACGGCAATGCTTTGTTCGTGGCCTGCAATGCCTCAAAATTGGTCACCATCCCACTCTTGATTCCTTCTTCAATCCTTTCTCCGAGTTTGATGATGTCGGGGAACTTGTGATTTTGTATGACCATTAGCCTTTCATAATATTGGGGATCCTGGGCCCCGACGAAGAATTTGTTCATCTGCACTTCTTCTAATGCCGGTCTGACCTTTGTAGCTTCTGACCTCCATCGAGTAGCATACTCGCAGAAAGTCTCTATCGGTTTGTTCTTTAGATTCTATATGTAGAAGACATCTGGTGCATTCTTTGTGTTAAACCTGAATCGATCCATGAAGTCCGACGCCATGCTTACCCAATTAACCCACTTCTTGGGATTCTAACTGATATACCAAGATAGGGCATTCCCCGTAAGACTTCTCATGAACAGCTTCATGCGAATCCTTTCATCTTTTCCAACACCCACGAGCTTATCATAGTATGTTCTCAAATGTACATTCGGGTCACCTGTTCCGTCAAACATTTCAAACTTAGGAGGTTTGTAATCCTCCGGCAGTTCCACATCTGGCTGAATGCACAGATCCTCCAAATTCAGACTCTCGATTTCTTTGCCTCCTTCGACACCCTGGACTCGACTTGTGAGCTTCTTGAGCTCTTCACCCATGTTCTTAATGAGTAGGTCCTTCTCGGCAAATTCTGGAACGTATGATGTTGGTTTAGTAGAGTGAGGTAAGGTTTCCACGTATATGGGAGTGTTTTGGTGGGTGCCGGGGTTGGTGTGACGATCCGACCCGTCGTCATGTGAGTTACCGCCCCGTTTCCCCCATTGTCTATTTCTTTATGCTTTATTATCAGCGTTGGGTGTGAACGAGTTGATTTGGATTAGTTCTAGAAGGAAATGAGACACTTAGTCTCTTTAAGGAAGGTTGTTTTGGAAAAAGTCAACCGGACGTTGACTTCTGTGTTAGAGGGCTCGGATATGAATTCCGATGATTCGGTTAGCTTCGGGGGATGATTTGTGACTTAGGAGTGTGATCAGAAGTAATTTTGGAGGTCCGGTGTAGAAGTAGGCTTGAATTGGCGAAGTTAGTATTTTGGTGAATTCCGGTTGATAGGTGGGATTTTGATCCGAGGGTCGGAATGGAATTCTGAGAGATGATGTAGCTTCGTAATGTGATTTGGGATGTGTGTGCAAAATTTCAAGTCATTCGGAGGTGTTTTGGTCGGGTTTTTGATCGAATGCGTGTTTCGGAAGTTTCTGAAGAACTTAGGCTTGAACTCGATGTATTTTAATGATTGGAACTTAGGCTTGAACTCGATGTATTTGATGGTTTTGGTGTTATTTGAGGTATTTTAATGATTGGAACAAGTTCAGATGATGTTATTGGAGGTGTTGGTGCTTTTGGATGAGGTCCCGGGAGGCCTCGGGGTGATTTCAGATGGCTAACAGGAAGTTTTGAATTTGTGAAAAGGGAAAAATGTGCTGCTTCTGGTATTTCCGCTTCTGCGGAATTTGGACAGCAGAAGCGAGGGCGCATGCGCGAAAGGGAGGCCGCAAAAGCGAGCTTTGGACTTTAAGTGGACCTCCGCGAAGCGGGAGGTTGACCGCAGAAGCGGTACCGCTAATGCGGAATTTGAGTGGCAGATGCGGTTCCTGGGGGCCTTAGTGATATCCGCAGAAGCGGAACTTTTGCCGCAGAAGCGGTGTCGCGGAACGGTTATTTAACCGCAGAAGCGGAAAAGGTCTGGGCAGAAGGGTTCTTTTAAATCATTTTTGTTCCGCGAGGCTAAGTTAATTTTCACCATTTTTGAGCATTGTGGGAGCTACTTGGGAGCATTTGAAGGGGGATTCGAAGGACTTTGACTGGAGCTAAGTTTTATGAGTTAAAAACATGATTATTTTGTGGAATTATCCTTGAAATTCTTGAGAATTTAGCTAAATTGAAGGAAACTAGGGCTTGGGATTTTAGGATTTTAAATTGGAATTTGAGGGGCCATTTGTGGTCCGAATTGAGAGTTTTTGGTGTGTATAGACTCGTGGCGAGATAAGGAATCCGATGATGTTAAATTTTCTGATTCTCGAGAAGTGAGCCCGGGGCTCGGGTTTTGCAAATTTCGTGAATTTCGATATTTTTCGAGTCTTTTCGATTGGGGTATGTTCCTTTAGCCTATTTTAACGTATTCGTTGTGGTTTTGATCAGATTCGACGCGCGAGGAGGTCGATTTACAAGGCAAGGGCATAGCGAGCTAGGATTTTCGCTGGCTTGAGGTGAGTAATGATTGTAAATGATATTCTGAGGGTTTGAAACCCCGGATTGCACATCATAGTGCTATGTTGAGGTGACTTACATGCCGGATAGCGAGCGTGGGGTAGAGCACCGTTGGGGATTGTGACTTAGTCCATCCCGATTAATGATTTTACCACGTATTTGATTGAAATCAGTTTGCTATCATCATTATTTGGGCTGAATGCCATATTTGGGCTCCGTGACAACTATTTGAACTCTTCGGGGATTGTTGTTGATGTTTCCTCACTGTATTGACTTTATACTTGAACTCAGTCATGTTATTTCCATTGTTTTCAAAACTCAGCCACGTTTACTCTGTTTTAATACTCAAATGATATTTAAATGATGTTTTGGGCTGAGAGATACTGTTTTACTGTTCCCCGAGAGGCTATGTGATTTTTGACTGAGTAAGGTCGAGGGCCTGTGTTGTGAGGATACTTTTGGATCGGGCTGCACGCCGCAGCAGTGTGATACTGATATTGATATGAGGCCGAGGGCCTAGTTTGATGCCACTTGATGGCTTGATATTGCGCTTGGGCCGTAAGGGGCCCCTCCCGGAGCTGCACACCCCCAGTGAGCGCCTTCGACGATAAATGGATCGGGCTGCACGCCGCAGCGATATGTGGAGCGGGCTGCACGTCGCAGCGGTGCCGGTACTGTTTGATGTGTTTACCTTATTTCATTGTCTGCCATTATATGCTGTTTGTGCTACTTCCTGCAATATTTACCTGTTGCTCTGTTATTAACTGATAACCGAGTGTGGTGCCCGAGAGGCGGACTTCTATGCTTATCTGCACTATTTGTTTTGTATTCAATTGCATAATTGTTGAAAAAGTCTTTTTCAAAAGAGGCTTTAAACTGAGCTAAGATATTTCTAGATTTTACAGCTTCACTGCTTTCTCTCAAAGGGTTTTTCACTGTCCATATATAGCATGATGGTTTGCTTTACGTGATTTTTTACTGCTCAGTTGTTATTTACCCTTATTACTCTCTGAGTTGGAGTACTCACCTTACTCCCTGCACCCCGTGTGCAGATGCAGGTATTTATTCACCCGGTAGCGGGTTTGGCTGATCAGAGTCAGAAATATAGGAGTTTAACGAGGTGACTGCCAGCGTTCGAAACATCGTTCTTCTCACTTTGTTCATTATTCTTGACTAGTGTATTTTAGACCTTGAGGTTGTACCTACATTCTAATAGATGCTCGTGACTTGTGACACCCCGATTAGGGCTGTCTGGGGTTGTAATTCCTCTAATTAATATTTTTAAGTCATATTTTCACTGTTTATTCATGATTAAATTATTTGTAAAAAAGATGAGTTGGGTTAGTTGGCTGGCCTCGTCTTCACGAGAGGCACCATCACGACCATTGCGGGGTTTGGGTCGTGACAAGTTGGTATCAGAGCCTAGGGTACTAGGTCTCACGAGTCATGAGCAGGTTTAGTAGAGTTCGCGGATCGGTACGGAGACGTCTGTATTTATCCTCTAGAGGCTGCAGAACCTTTAGGAAAACTTCACATTCTTGAATTCTTATCGTGCGTCCTTGATTCAGCTTGAAAAGAAACTCCTGAAATTCCTTCCACGTGTTTGTATGCGCGCATGAGCCCTCAGTATCAGATGTGCCTCGATGGCTTGTGATTCCCCAATCAAGGGGCGAGATATGATCTCTGTGACTTTGATGTTGGGCCAGTCTTGAGGACTTGAGGCCGGATCTTTGCCTATGGATGGAGCACTGAGGTGCTGATCGTGTGAGTAAGTGTTTTGAACTTATATGTTCGGCAGTGTCCCTATTAGTGGAAGTGACGGTTGAATAGTCATGTGATGAGTATGTTAGTACTACGGGATGTATCTAAGTAACTTGGAAGTGACGAGGAAGGCCTGCGGGATGATAGATGAACTATTAAGCGTATGATTTCCATTGTGATTGGATGTGTAGCCCCGAGTTATGGGCGTGTGAGGAATCTTTTCGTGTCTCCTAGTTGGGGGTGAAGTAAATTTCATGTTGCGGTATGAGTTCAGACCCAGGAAGACTAAGTGGCTGTGTAATGTGTATGACGGTGGAAGGTGTACGGAAATGTTATAGTGAGGCGAAGCAGGTGGGTTATCTCCTGCGGAGTGTTCTTAAGTAGTATGATCCTTATGTGTATGTTACAAGATCTCATGTGTAATTGAAGGGTACGTGTTGAAATTTGAAATTTTGGGTCGCTTAAGAGAGTGGACGCAACTGATGACGGGATGAATGCGAGATTTGCAGAAGATTACAGCACTGGATGACCTGTGTTTTCACAAACTTATAAATGATTTGAGTTTAATCTCACTATGGTATTGTGACATCAATAGAGTAAAAGTGTTACGAGTTGTTGAGTGTGTCTTGATCTATGGCTTCGAGCCAAGTGGGGGAGTCTGCTGTGAGCAGTTGATTGCACGGTTAGGTGCTATGTTGGTTCCAGTTTGGGAATGCGAGTGAATTAGCTATGGCTAGAGTGAAAGAAAATTTTTGACAAAGGTTATATTATGCTTCATAGGGTATGAGAATCACGGGATGTCTAGAGTATTGTTGGTAAAGAATGCTCGGCGCGAATGAAGCAGGTAAAGTTGCTTGGGTGTATTGGGGGCGAGGTATTTCGGTTTTGCGGGTA
>NW_017671117.1:206382-301432 GCF_001879085.1 Nicotiana attenuata
TCTTTTGGGTTCATTAGTTCTGGCTTGGTATAGTTTTAGGTCTTGTAGGTTATATGGTATACTCTGATAGATGCTCGTGACTTGTGACACCCCGGTTTGGGCTGTGTTTGGGTTTTATTCTGCACTTATGAAAGAGACCTTTTGATAGACTGTGGTTATGTAAAATATATTAAAGCTGCTTATAGTTTTAACATTCTAAAATGATAAGTTCGGGTTAGTTGGCTGGCCTCGTCTTCACGAGAGGCGCCATCACGACTAGTGCCGGGGTTTGGGTCGTGACAAGTTGGTATCAGAGCCTAGGTTACTAGGTCTCACGAGTCATGAGCAGGTTTAGTAGAGTCTCGCGGATCGTTACGGAGACGTCTGTATTTATCCTCGACAGGCTGCAGAACCTTTAGGAAAACTTCACATTCTTGAATTCTTATCGTGCGTCCTTGATTCAGCTTGAAAGAAACTCTTGAAATTCCTTCCACGCGTTTGTATGCGCGCATGAGCGCTCAGTATCAGATGTGCCTCGATGGCTTGTGATTCCCCGATCAAGGGGCGAGATGTGATCTCTGTGAGTTTGATGTTTGGCTAGTCTGGAGGACTTGAGGCCGGATCTTTGCCTATGGCTTGAGCACTGAGGTGCTGATCGTGTAAGTAAGTGTTTTGAACTTATATGTTCGGTAGTGTCCCTATTAGTGGAAGTGACGGTTGAATAGCCATGTGATGAGTATGTTAGTAATGCGGGATGTATCTATGTAACTTAGAAGTGACGAGGAAGGCCTGTGGGATGATAGATGAACTATTAAGCGTATGATTTCTATTATGATTGGATGTGTAGCCCCGAGTTATGGGCGTGTGAGGAATCTTTTCGTGTCTCCTAGTTGGGGGTGGAGTAAATTTCATGTTGCGGTATGAGTTCAGACCCAGGAAGACTAAGTAGATGTGTAATGTGTATGACGGTGGAAGGTGTACGGAAATGTTATAGTGAGGCGAAACAGGTGGTTTATCTCCTGCGGAGTGTTCTTAAGTGGTATGATCCTTATGTGTATGTTAGAAGATCTCATGTGTAATTGAAGGGTACATGTTGAAATTTGAAATTTCGGGTCGCTTAAGAGAGTGGACGCAACTGATGAGGGGATGAATGCGAGATTTGCAGAAGATTACAGCACTGGATGACTTGTGTTTTCACAAACTTATAAATGATTTGAGTTTAAACTCACTATGGTATTGTGTCATCAATAGAGTAAGAGTGTTACGAGTTGTTGAGTGTGTCTTGATCTATGGCTTCGAGCCAAATGGGGGAGTCTGCTGTGAGCAGTTGATTGCACGGTTAGGTGCTATTTTGGTTCCAGTTTGGGCATGCGAGTGAATTAGCTATGGCTAGAGTGAAGGAAATTATTTTACAAAGGTTATATTATGCTTCATAGAGTATGAGAATCACGGGATGTCTAGAGTGTTGTTGGTAAAGAATGCTTGGCGCATAGAGCAGGAAGTTGCTTGGGTGTATTGGGGTGAGGATTTCATTTTGCGGTATCGGAGTGCCAATGAGGCACGGGTGGTTCTGTTCGTTAGGTCAGGTAAGTTGGAGTTTGAATAAAGAGTGAATGACTTTCAAGAATGGTTCTAATGTGTTCAAGATTCTACAGGGAACAATCGGGTATCTTAAGGTTGTGTAGGTGGTTAGAAACTGTCATTTTTATTGGAAGAGGTCAAGACTAGTGGTACTTCTATGTGAATTATGGGATTCTATGTACCATTATCAGGAAGGTAAAGGTAACGAACTTAGATTCGCAGGAAGTTCTTCAGAGTAAAGTATTCTGGAATGTGGTGTTTATGGGAATATTTGAGAGGGTATTCAGCGGCTTATGGGCCTTAGATAGCGTGGAGTTATGTTTGGGTCTGGTGAGGTAAACCTGGATTGAGAGATTGAGGTACTACAGCAAGAGGGAGCATCAAGTTGAAAATGAATCAGAAGAAAATTTAGATAGATGGAGTAGCTTGATAGTAGACAGAATCGACATGGTAAGGATATGATCAATTCTTTATATGTGTTTGAGGTAATGGGTTCTTACAGGTATTTCACAGCAATGCTCATGGGTTTTGATGGCTTGCTTAGCTTGGCCTAGTTAGAAGGATTTAGTCCCGGCAGTTTAATTTGTGCAAACGGAATTGGGAGAGTTCTTGTTGATTCCCCGTGGTTGGAGAGGTGCATTTTCTACGAATATGAGAGGCATGGGATGTGTAATAATTTTTCTTCTAGATGGGATCAATGGAAGTTCTGGACTAGTTGGGTGCATAGATGTCTGTGGCTCGGAAGGGAAATCAAGTTTTCATGTTATCCTCAGATGGTTTGGTATATGCGGTATGTGGTGGAGGACCGAGACTTGTGTGTGTTAGGTTACAGTTCAGTTTTGAAAAGGAGTTCATAAAACTCTTAAGTAGCGGGTAGCCTCAGATAGTTAAGGGAATGGTATCGCTAATTGGAAGTGATTTGACGATAGTATATATTCAGAAAAGGGTTAAATGTGAATGAGTTGATGGCACTTCGGATGTGTTTCTTGTGGCCGGGTATGTCGCCGGGCGAGGTTGTGGATTTCGATATTGATTTGGTACCGGGCATCGTATCGTACGGCTCCGGCAGGAGTTATAGTAGTGGAAGGAGCAGCTTCAGTATTTTTTGGTAATGAGTTCGTTGGTAGGCCGATGTGGATACGTGTTTAGCTTAAGTTGGCTTGATTGGCCCCGGATTGTATTGTTGAGGGATAGGTTAATTCGATCGTTATTGAGCTTGTTAATGATCTGAGGAGAGCTATGAGTTGCTTTTCGGTGTTGTAGAAAAGGCGTTATTATTTGTTGGTTATGGGCACATGTTGTGCGATTCTATTGGGGATTCATAGTGAGAGTCCAGCGGGAAGAGTAATTGGGTGTTGCTTGGTAAATGGAGTATTGGTTATGACCTATCGGGTTGCATAGCGTATGTTGTTTGTTTCACCGTGGGTGTAATGAATTGCTTTGGTTCCAGACATCAAATTGTGCGTGGCTGTCGATTTTGAGCATAGTGACTTGAGGTGTTTCATGTGTAACAGTGTTTGGATAGGATCACGCATTGTAGCGAGGCCACGTGGAGATATGACTTTTCGGGGTAGATTTAGGTGTTCTATTTCTATGATGTGAGATGGGGTCTCAGCCTTGTGTTATGATGGTACTGATGAGCTTGAGGTACGGCTCTTTCGTTTGAGTCATTTTTTCATGATTTGAGTATGTTCAGACTGTTTCTTATTGGTGCGCGTATTATACAAGTTGTGGCTTAGGCCTATATTGAGGTGTCATATCACCAGAGTGGTGTATTGGATTCGAGGTGATCGTTGGGGTCACTAATGAATACGAACGGATTTGATTTCAGCTTGTTGGAAGGATAATATCGAGGTTCGGCTCAGAATCTGCTGTGGTATTAGTCAAAAGGGAAGTGGCTTCATGAATGGTTGATCTGAGAAATGGTTACGGTTTATTGCATGTTTCATTTATCGTTGGCAGTACATGAAGGTGTTGGAATAAGACCTTAGTTGATAAGAGGTTTTCTATCGGTGTTCGGGTGTTGTGGGCAACTGCTGTGAATAGAAGTTATCGTTTTGAGTGTTTGGGTTATGTAGCATATCACATGATTGCACCTGAGGTTGCAGGTATGGGTTATTACAGCTGGTTCGGGCTTATTCTGAGTATAGATGTGAGGTTCTGATCTTGTGTATGATTTTCGGAAAGTGCAATGTGGTTCTATGGTTCATGGACTAGATGGATTGTGAAATTTCAGCTATGTGGTGTTATCGGACCTATGCGAGATAGGGTGACGTTGGATCGCCCCTGGGTATGTGCTTGGTAAGGTCATTCAGCTATCGGTTGGCTTCTGGGACAACTCTGGGTACGCTCGAGGACGAGCGTTTGTTTAAGTTGTGGAGGATGTGATGACCCGACCCATCATGTGAGTTACCGCTCCGTTTCCCCCATTTTCTATTTCTTTATGCTTCATTATCAGTGTTGGGTGTGAACGAGTTGATTTGGATTGGTTCTAGAAGGAAATGAGACACTTAGTCTCTTTAAGGAAGGTTGTTTTGGAAAAGTCAACCGGACGTTGACTTCTATGTTAGAGGGCTCGGATATAAATTCCGTTGATTCGGTTAGCTTCGGGGGATGATTTGTGACTTAGGAGTGTGATCGGAAGTAATTTTGGAGGTCCGGTGTAGAAGTAGGCTTGAATTGGCGAAGTTAGTATTTTGGTGAATTCCGGTTGATAGGTGGGATTTTGATTCGAGGGTCGGAATGGAAATCCGAGAGTTGTTGTAGCTTCGTTATGTGATTTGGGATGTGTGTGCAAAATTTCAGGTCATTCGGAGGTGTTTTGGTTGGGTTTTTGATCGAATGCATGTTTCGGAAGTTTCTGAAGAACTTAGGCTTGAACTCAATGTAATTTGATGGTTTTGGTGTTATTTGAGGTATTTTAATGATTGGAACAAGTTCGGATGATGTTATGGGAGGTGTTGGTGCTTTTGGATGAGGTCCGGGGGGCCTCGGGGTGATTTCGGATGGCTAACGGGAAGTTTTGAATTTGTGAAAAGGGAAAAATGTGTTGCTTGTGGTATTTCTGCTTCTGCGGAATTTGGACCGCCGAAGCGAGGGCGCATGTGCGAAAGGGAGGCCGCAGATGCGAGATTTGGACTTTAAGTGGACCTCCGCAGAAGCGGGAGGTTGACCGCAGAAGTGGCACCGCTAATGCGGAATTTGAGTCGCTGAAGCGGTTCCTGGGGGCCTTAGTGATATCCGCAGAAGCGGAACTTTTGCCGCAGAAGCGGTGTCGCCGAAGCGGTTATTTAACCGCAGAAGCGGAAAAGGTCTGGGCAGAAGGGTTCTTTTAAATCATTTTTGGTTCCGCGAGGCTAAGTTAATTTTCACCATTTTTGAGTATTGTGGGAGCTACTTGGGAGCATTTGAAGGGGGATTCGAAGGAGTTTGACTGGAGGTAAGTTTTATGAGTTAAAAACACGATTATATTGTGGAATTATCCTTGAAATTCTTGAGAATTTAGCTAAATTGAAGGAAACTAGGGCTTGGGATTTTAAGATTTTAAATTGGAATTTGAGGGGCCATTTGTGGTCCGAACTGAGAGTTTTTGGTGTGTATAGACTCGTGGCGAGATAAGGAATCCGATGATGTTAAATTTTTTGATTTTCGAGAAGTGGGCCCGGGGCTCGGGTTTTGCAAATTTCGTGAATTTTGATATTGTTCGAGTCTTTTCGATTGGGGTATGTTCCCTTAGCCTATTGTAACGTATTCGTTGTGGTATTGATCAGATTCGACGCGCGAGGAGGCCAATTTGCGAGGCAAGGGCATAACGAGCTAGGATTTTGGCCGGCTTGAGGTGAGTAATTATTATAAATGATATTTTGAGGGTTTGAAACCTCGGATTGCACATCATAGTGCTATGTTAAGGTGACTTGCACGCCGGATAGCGAGCGTGGGGTAGAGCACCGTTGGGGATTGTTTTGGGCTGAGAGGCTATGTGATTTTTGACTGAGTAAGGTCGAGGGCCTGTGTTGTGAGGATACTTTTGGATCGGGCTGCACGCCACAACAGTGTGATACTGATATTGATATGAGCCGAGGGCCTAGTTTTATGCCACAAGATGGCTTGATATTGTGTTTGGGCCGTAAGGGGCCCCTCCCGGAGTCTGCACACCCCCAGTGAGCACCGTCAACGATAAATGGATCGTGCTGCACGCCGCAACTATATGTGGAGCGGATTGCACGCTGCAGCGGTACCGATACTGTTTGATGTGTTTACCTTATTTCATTGTCTTCCATTATATGCTGTTTGTGCTACTTCTTACAATATTTACCTGTTGCTCTGGTATCAACTGATAACCCAGTGTGGTGCCCGAGAGGCGGACTTCTGTGCTTATCTGCACTATTTGTTTTGTATTCAATTGCATAATTGTTGAAAAAGTCATTTTCAAAAGAGGCTTTAAACTCAGCTAAGATATTTCTAAAGGTTTTACAGCTTCACTGCTTTCTCTCAAAGGGGTTTTCACTGTCCCTATATAGCATGATGGTTTGCTTTACGTGATTTCTTACTACTCAGTTGTTATTTACCCTTATTACTCACTGAGTTGGAGTACTCACTTTACTCCCTGCACCCCGTGTGCAGATGCAGGTATTTATTCACCCGGTAGTGGGTTTGGCTGATCAGAGTCAGAGATATAGGAGTTCAACGAGGTGACTGCCAGTGTTCGCAGCATCGTTCTTCTCACTTTGTTCATTATTCTTGACTAGTGTATTTTAGACCTTGAGGTTGTACTTACATTATAATAGATGCTCGTGACTTGTGACACCCCGATTAGTGCTGTGTGGGGTTGTAATTCCTCTAATTAATATTTTAAGTCATATTTTCGCTGTTTATTCATGATTAAATTATTTGTGAAAAAGATGAGTTGGGTTAGTTGGCTGGCCTCGTCTTCACGAGAGGCGCCATCACGACCAGTGCGGGGTTTGGGTCATGACAGTTGGAGTGTAATGGTGATCGTTAGTGTAATTTTGCGGATCAAGGATAGACTGTGGGAGATTCTGAGGAATATGGTAAGTGGTTTGCGGGTATTTGGTAGGAAGATGTTGGTGTTTAGGAGGAGTGGGTACTGGTGGAGGATTAGGATTTTAGGGAGGAGTTGCATATTGATGGGGTGTTGGAGGATTTTGTGGATGTTGGTTCGGTGTATTTTGAGGAGGTGTTAGGTTTTGAGCATTTTGTTGGTTGACATCTGGGACGTTTAGGGTGAGGGAGAGGTTTGCCAAGTTGCGGACCTGCTCAAGTTCTCCTTGCAACTCCAGTATTTTCTGCTCAAATCATAGGACCGAATCATTCTGGAGTACTCCGACCGTCGGAAGTTTCAATATTCTCAGCATTTTCTTTTCGGATACCACTCAGATCATCCATCTTAGCTTTTCCTTTGCTTTTCGGATTACTCGGAGGAGGAGGAGATGGAGGGCCTCTAGATCTGGTGTGATATGTTGATGATGCCAGTATGCGCGAACCATCCTTAGGGGATAGGAATAATAAAAATAGAGAAAAACAAAAGGTAAACAAGTCAGTAAGGATTTTGAAAATGTTTGCAGTATTTAAACACATATTGCGGGAATGTAAATACGCATCCTAATTTGGGAGCCTCGTTGTGCCCGAGGTAGGCCTAGGGACAAATAGATTTGGAGAGATTTAATGTTGATAAATGCCTCATTCCATTAATGTAATAAATAGGACGAATCTAAAACGATGATAAATAAATGAGTTACTAATGGCATCTGCCTTATTACATTGGAATTCTAAAATGACTCAAAACAGATAAACCTAATCTACTTGGTCCCGGAAGGACCTTCTCCATGTTAGGCTTTATTGGCTCCATCAATCAAGTTCCCTAGATCGCGCATGTCCAGCAACAGGTATGCCCTGGCTAGATGTCCTCCCTCATTGCCTTCTGCATTCTGACAATCTATAACCCTTTTCCTTATCTTCCCCTCCAGTTCCAGCAGACCCTGCTCCAAGTACTCCAACCTTTCTACCAACCTTGTAGCCAATTCTTTCCACTCATTGATTGATTCCATGTCGAACATGTGTTTCTCCAGATGCTTGGCTTCCGATTCAAGGACCCTGTTGCGTAGCCTTTCACATTTCACTTGTGCTTCTGCGACTTCATCTATGACCCTGTTTCCTTGACCAACCCTGGGCTCGAATATTCCTGCTATGTTATCTTCTAACCATGAGAGGTAGAAGTACACAATCCTTTTCCACGATAATCTTCAAATGCGACATGTGCTGAGACTCACATTTGTAGGGAATGGCATGATTCTAAAAATCGGCTCTGTAGTGACTCATTTTGGAGACTCGTGGTATGACTTGTTTTCTACCAGCTTGTCTCATAACCCCTATAGGAATATAGGGCTGTATTCCCCTTAACCCAACCAGCACCATATGCAAAACATCCCTGTATCTGATGATGAATTCATCGGTAGGGAACCACTCGAACATCCAGTGAACCTGGTCCTCGGTCAAATCGTTGAAAAACTGTGCCCATTCTATAGCATTCTCTGTCTGTGCAAATCTGTTTGGGATAAAGGTCATTCTTTTAGGATGGTGGAAAGCATTGTGATCGTTCCATGGTCTCCGTGGAAACTCTTAGCGGTATTGACCCCTTTGAAGATATTTTAACAACCAAATCTGTAGTAACAAGTTACAACCCTCAAAGTGTTTGAACCCTTTCTTGCAACGATCTAGAGCCCGGTATATGTCAACTACAATCATCGGGACAATAGTATAGGTTTGTCCCTTGATTCCCTCCATTAAAGCTTTAGTTACCATGGCCAACCTGGTGTGGATTCTGTCCCCTTGGCTTGGGAACACTATCATACCCAGAAAGCAGACGATGAACATAAAAACCCTACGATAGTCCAACCTAGGGAAGTGATGGAGAATTCATCATGAAAGATGCGGTAAGATTTGTTGTGTCCGTATCGTTCATAGAGGAAGTCAAAGGGTATGTAAGACTTCTTCAGACACTCCAAGTCCTCATTCTTTCTCAGGCCCATCATTTTCTGAAACCCCTAGTATTGCGGTTTTCTGGTACTAGTAAACCGGGACTATGCCATGGTAATCCAGCGAACCCACCGATTTCCTCCCGGAGAGGAGTCATTTCTATGTTACCAAAACGGAATACAGCTCTTTCCCCATCCCAGAACATAGTAGCAGCTTCGATCAGCATGTTGTTTGGTTGAATGTCCAATAAGGAAGATAGAGTTCCAAGAACCCTTTTCACGTGGTTTTTATCGCTTGGCGAAAGGTTTTCCCACCAATCCAACAACAACGGTGGTATGCTTTGGACCATGCCGAACCTGGGAACTTCGTGCCTCATTTCTGCAAAACAAATAAAGTTAGCCCTTGCCCCCTCCGGATTCGAATACATACACATTAACGATTAGCATGTCGGCATTTATCTCTCCAAAATAATGCACATATTGTGATTTCGTCCATTGTCATTATAGAAATCCCGGCGGACTTTGGACAAGGCTTTCTTAGAGGGTTATTATGTGGACAACATACTAACCCTATCTATTGTTGACCATGATGCATGTACAATTAATCAGAGTAAGGTTTCAATAGAGGTCTAGACTGGTACCCTCAAGTGGACAACTTGAGGGGGAATGGCACGGAACCGTCAACTGCACCGCTGATCGACTAGTTTTACCGCAAATAAGCCTTTCCGAATTTAAAGGGTGGTATACAGGGAGGGCGCAAACACCCATCAAGCGTTGCTATAGGATTGATTACGCACGAGTGGAATATGATGTTGAGCATGATTTATGCAACAATAAATAGCATGTTGTCACGTATTTGCACGTTAAAATGATAAATGTGGTATTTAATAATTGAAAGACGTTTAATAAAGAAGACAAGGAGACGAGTCAGTTTTTGTAGTAAAGGAAATCATAAATGCTTGAAAATAGGCAATTAAATCCAGATAACGGGGAAAGGGAAAGGGTGCGCACGTATTAACAGAATAAAGCATGCTTAATACTAATTCACAAAAGCAAGTTTGTTATGGTAAGAGCCTAATTATTCCCAGGAGAGTAGCCATGCTGTCGCGCCCTCTTTTTCTCGCGAAATCAGGTTTCGACATTTTGGGACAACTCCTTTCCTTTTGGGATTGGGTAAGGGATTTAAAGAGTCGCAGCCTAACGGATTAAGGTGCATTAGGGCACCTAGAACAATTAACTCATATAAGTAGATACGTCACCAGAGATCGGGTAAGGGCTCGAAATTTCCTCGAGGTGAAGGTGTTAGGCACCCCTCGAGGCCCACAACGGTGGGTCCCAGCCAAACTCAATTAAGCGAATTAGTCTTATGGGAAAATAAACAATTTAGACAAATAGATAAGTACTTTAAAACAAGAATTAAAGGGGTCCTACGTTTTTTATCCTATAGGATCATTTCCATGCAATACTTGGTAACTTTCCTGAAATTGGGGTGTTACGCATAACATTAGCGCACATGTCATCGTTTCCTTTACTACCCATTACTATCTTTCAGTTATTACCTGAGCTTTCTAGTAGCTTCTAATGCGTACCTTGTGCATGCACTACCCGTCCCTTACCTATGGTCCTGGAGGTGTTTAGGACTTCTATTTTTGGATGGATCTAGACTCACCTACGTTGCTTAAACATGAGAAAGCTAAGCGACAAACAAAAGTTCATATAGGACTGTTACATAAGGAGCAATTAAAGGGGCTCGTGTTAACCTCCACAAATAGCCAACCAATGCACGTAATTCACACAAACAATTTTATAGTTTAGGATCCTATAGGCAGTATATCTAGATGAGCATGAACAGAATATATAACAACTTTATTAAAGCGAGCAGCGATTCCTATTAGTTTGCCTACTGGCTTGTTAACACTCTGTATCTGGGCACGTTTTCAAGCAGCAAGAAAACATAATTTTAGTCCCAAACTTCTTTGATTACCCTATACGTTTGCTTAAGTGATAACCGGGCAGAATCCTATAAACATGGTGTCTAAACTGTTAAGAGACTACAATTTATAAACGGTCACTAATTTTAATAGGAAGATTTAGATCCTACATGCATGCTTTCTAATTTACAGGATTAATTACCCTATAGGCATGATTTCTAAATGCTGAAACTGATAGTAGTGTTATTTCCTATAAACATGATAACTAAGTGCAAAACTAATTTTTATATTTGTTTCCTACAGGATGATTTCGAAGTGGGCAGAGACGTTAACATAATGTCATACAAATTTAGTAATTTTCACAAGGAAGATCCTACATATGTGATCTCTAATGCACATTGAGATTTGAAAATATGCGTGAAAACATGGGTTCTTCATGCAGGATTGATAAAACAACCTATAAACCGGATTTCTAGGATCCCAAGTATGGAACTCCAGATTTCAAACGGTGAGACAAGATCCTATGGGTATGATTTCTAATGGTATGCACATAAAGAATGATCACAACAGCCTATAGACATGGTTTCTACCCGAACCTGACAAAGATATATAAAAATCCCTCCCCCAGCTTTTACTAATAACCCTGTTGATACCCAATTTTTCCCTATGCATTTTTATATATACTCAAAATATTCTCAAAGTAGGATGTACATGCATATATAAGCATACCCAAGAGTTTTGGTATTTTTCCTTATTTTAAAGATTTTTTAAAATCACTTTGTTGTCTATTTTCATAGTACAAAATTCAATAATTATTTCCAGACTATCATTTTTGGTGAATAATTTATCTTATTCTCATATTTACACCCAGATATAATTAAGGTGATTTTTTGCATATTTTATATAATTTATTTGGTATTTTTAAAGCTAAATCTCTATAATTGCAATTATAGCCTATTTTTAGATTAATAGTATTTTATAATTACAAAATCGCTCCCAGTATTTTTTAATTAACATTTATATGTTATTAATCAATTTAGTGCTTTTAATTGGTTTTTAAAACTATTTTAACTATTTTTATTAAAATAAAAAGGGAAGAAATGGTTGTTTAACATTTAGCCTCGCTCATTTCAATAATAACCCCTTTACATTCCAATTTTAACCACAATTTGAACCCCCAATTTCAACCCCAAAACCCCCGACCCAGTCCTCAAATCACTCGACCCATACCCAATTTAATGACCCGGTCCAGCTTTAATCTAATCTGAGCCGTTAATCGAGTGAGATCAACGGCCCAGATTTTATTTGCAAAATTAAATTCAACAACCCCCCCCCCCAAACCCCTCATTTTAGAGACGGTCTCTCTCTCTCTCTCTCTGGTGGCTCTCTCTCTCTCTCTCTCTCTCTCTCTCTCTCTCTCTCTCTCTCTCTCTCTCTCTCTCTCTCTCTCTCTCTCTCTATACTGACTCTTGCTCTCCCTTCTCTCTAGAACCTTCTGGTTCTCTCTCTCGTCTCCCATGAATCCACCGCCTCTCCGGCCATCTCCAGCCTCACTTCTCTCGACCACCAGCCGCTGTGAAACCTTGTCTTGTTGATTCCCTCCATTTTCGAGACTCCAGAAGCCTCCACCATGCAAGATGGTCATCGGAAGCTCTGCCTGGCCTATCTCCGGTTTTTCTCCGATGGGTTATGGTTCGATGGTGCTACGAGCATCATTATTGACGAGTTTCACAGCCAGGTTGCTTACCTCTCACTGGTTTATTACGAAACCCTAATCTTCATAAAACCTTGTCTTTTTAAACGATTTTTAACTAACTCTTTTGTGTTTTACACTACTCTCTACTCGATCCTTTTGATTGTTCAAGTTTTCAACGTTTTGTTCTTCTTTTAAAACTAGGGTTTTCTGAACCCTTTCGAAATCACTATATCTTCTGATTTTTTTTTAGTATTATGTGTTTATGTTTGTGTTATGTGCTTGTTGGTGTGATCTTCTGGTTACTCTCCAAGTTCCATGCTTTAATTTTGCTATTAGGGTTCCAGCTCTCTATTGATTCTGTGATTTCTTGCTCAGGGTTCTCTGATTTTCATGCCTATTGTGTTTTATAGGTCTAGTTGTTCATCGTTTACCAAATATCCTGCTAACTTTGTGCATCTCTTCGAATCCCTGACTTGTATATGTTTTCCTTAGAAGTTTTACACTGATTTTTGAATCACTTCCTTATTTGTGAAATGCTCTCCTTACTCACTTCATCCGTGATTCTTTGAACTAATTTGTGTGCATAATATATTGTCCTTATACTTTCCTTACTTGAAATATTCTATATACTTTTACTACTCCTATTACAGAAATACCAGTCTTGCAAATAATAATTTTCCTTATTTGATACAATTTGTACCCGTTTGAACTATGACTCCTTAATTGAAGGGAGTCCGAGTTTTTAATTGATTCTAATTGGTATTATTTCCATAACTATGATCAGTCTATACGTATTACCTTATTTTCACTTAATTTGAGAGCTATAAGTACCCCCATTCACTTTTGCATTACACACTGATACATTGCACATCACACACATGAACACGAACAAAGTTCATTGCTCTGAACTCTCTCTTACACACATAAGCATACTTGGTGTTCTCTCTTGTTTTCTACACATCCTCTCCCACTTTCCTGTTGACTACTGATTACTCAGTCGGCTGAAAGCCAAGACTGATTGATCTTTGGGGGATGCTCCATTATTCTATTGCTCTATACATTGTTGATTGTTTGGTCTGCATACAACTGCTTACTTCCCTGCACACTACTGATCTACACTTACTTCCTGTTGACTACTGATTACTCAGTCGGCTGAAAGCCAAGACTGATTGATCTTTGGGGGCTGCTCCATTATTCTATTGCTCTATACATTGTTGATTGTTTGGTCTGCATACAACTGCTTACTTCCTGCACACTACTGATCTACACTTACTTCCTGTTGACTACTGATTACTCAGTCGGCTGAAAGCCAAGACTGATTGATCTTTGGGGGCTGCTCCATTATTCTATTGCTCTATACATTGTTGATTGTTTGGTCTGCATACTACTGCTTACTTCCCTGCACACTACTGATCTACACTATCTCATCCTTGACCAGTATGCCCTCTATTTGATTTGTAGTATCCAAAACAATATGTTTTTATACATGTTGCACCTTATTTTGTTTCTTCTATGCTTTTACTTATGGTCCTATTGTTCTTATTGCAACTAGCATGCCCCTGTGTGATTATCCTTCTACTAATCCGGCATGCCTACCTGTTTGCTTAATGCATGTTCTCTCCTACCCCCTAGCCCCAGTACATTCTCAGCATGTGATCATGAGCCCTTTTGGTTGAAACCTGTTGAATGTCTAAGTTTTGAAGTGCTTTCCTTTGGTATCTAGGTGCAATTGTGTTATTAAATTTGAACTACTTGCCCCAACTTCCCTCTTCCCTGTTTGTGTTTACTGCCCGGAACTATATGACGTATTTTGTTTCTGAGTTTGTCAAAATTGTCCCATTGTTTTTCTTTCAAAACTGTTTCTACATGGATCATTCTTTTTTTTAAAACTGCTTTTCAACTCAATTTCTTTAAAGAAAATTCTACCACACTCTCACTACTCATAAAGTTTAGGTTCTACCCCCTTTCGTGTAAGCATTGCCTTGGGTACCTTTGAGTGCCCATTGAACTTTGATGCACAAGGCTATTAATTCCACACTGCACTTGTTTAAACATATTTGTAATGTTTGGGTGCTTGTATTGGCCAAGGACCCCCATTGGTCCCTTAGGGAGCTTTGTCGCACCCAAACCATGGTCAAGGCTGTGAAACTCAAAAGAAGTGAGGTTGGAAGATTGGGCCTGGTTGAAGGCTCCCTATAGAGTAGATTCTTATTTTATTTTTTCATTATGTAATTCAGCTATCATGGTTTGTAATAACTTGTAAACAACTGCTTGGAGCTATAGTGAAACTTGGAGGGATTATGCATGCTTAGTTTAATTAATGGGTAGAGAACATGTCTATAGGGCTTTACTTATCAATTTGTGCAATAGAAGCCATGTGTAGGACATGCATCTCACACCTAGATATCCTGTCTTAAGCTCTTTACTTTCAGATTGTTATACTCACTTTGTGATCAGTTAGTAATCAACAAATAACTGTTAAAGATTACTACTGCATTTAGAAACCATGCTTTAGGAGCTTTATGTGCATTAGATATCATGTTATTTAGGGTTGCAATTGCTGAACGCCTCACCAGCTGTTTAATTTAATAACACAAGTTTGGTTGACTACGTCTTCTCTTTAAAACTGGAATTAATATGCATGTTCACCCTTTTTTAAGACAAGTAGGCAATACGCACATCGCCTAGGCAAGCTTTAGGCCCAATAATAATAAAGATGATTGATTTTGTTTTACTAGTTTCAAACTACTCAACCTTTAACTTTCTCAACTCTTTATATCCGTCTCTCCGAAAGTCCACTCTTTTACTTAAAATTCCTTTATCTGGAAACCTATTTCGTATTTATAGGCTCTCACTAATTTCCTGATTCGTGCTCTATTAAGCTTTTAAATTACTGGTACCTTCCGCCCAGGATCACGTTATTTTGATACTTGTTTACTTAAACTATTGTATTTTCAAATCTCTACCTTTTTTTTTCAAACGATGTTTTAACAGTTGCCTCACCTTTACTTACTCAACTGTTTTCTTAGTTGTATTTCTGCAAGTCAAACACTCTTTGGATCACTCAGTTATGGTTAAACCTTCTGCTGAAACTTATCTTTAAACTCGCGTTCTTTTAAGACCTTAAATGTGTTTGAGACGTGCTAATTACATGTTTACTTGTGAGGGATCTGTGAGCCTCTTATTTGCCTTTGTATGGTTCCTTTATGTGTAGTCTTACTTGTTATGTATGTCGCCTAGCATTTTGTCCTTTAAACCTAAGGGTTCAGCCTAGTCCTCACCTTGTAGGAATAGTGGTCCTAAATACCCTCTAGGACTTATAGGACGGGACGGGTAATAGCACGCAATAAGCATTCGTGACCAATCCACACGTTTAAATAACCTTTATGGGGTGGGAAGGGTAGAATATGGAGATGATGACTGATGCGCTAATATCACGTGCGACCCCTCTTTGAGGAGTGATTGCTGGGTATTGCATTGAAGTGATCCATATTAATCATAAACCTATGACCTCTTTTCCTTTGTTTGTCTTTGTTTGCGCTCTTTAGAATTGTTTAGACCTTTCAAATCGCTGCTCTCTTTCTACTTACTTTCACAAGTTTCAATTTAATTGCAAGTCCTTATTTGAGCCTTGATTGATTATTTGTAAAGTCACAATATAGCATGCCCGGGAACAACACTAGTGGATCTTGAGGGGTGCCTAACACCTTCCCCTCGAGATAATTTCTAGCCCTTACCCGAACTCTGGTTTTCAAATTCAAAACCCTTAGTTTCCTAATGCACATAATCATTAGGTGGCGACTCTTCAAATCCAAAAACCCAATTCCCAAACGAGAATAGAGTTGTCTTCCCAAATGTCGTAAACCCGATTTCGCTTTAGAAAAAGGGGGCGTCGACAAAACCCATATCTGTTTTTACAAGGATTATTACATTATTACAGACTAATATGAATGAATTACACAAAGCTATTCATTACACTATAGGGAGCCTTAGCAGGCCCAAAATCAACCTGGAAACCAGGCCTTGAAACAAGCAAATTTGATGTACATAGGTAGTCCATCCATAATACACAAATGAGCTTCTGATGTGTCAAAGCTCCCAAGGGCCTCAGGGACCCCGGGTAATGCTCACACCAGAACCTTTCAAAGGAAACAGTTTATAACAGGTTGGAAGACCATCCCCAATATGTCAGAGTTCAGAGGAGTCCCATGGGCCCTAGGCAGTGCTCACAATGGGGGTGGTAGGACCCTAGATAACTAAGAATAAAAGTTTTTAAAAAAGTGTATAAGGGGCAGGGGATAGTTTTAAGAAAGCAGTTTGATTTTTAGGGGGCAAACAGGTTCAAAGACTGCAAATAGAACAGAACCCTCATTTAGCTGATTGGTTCAGGCATAGATACCAGTAATTAAACAATCACAACAAAAGCAGGGACACTTGAATTATAGACAGAACTGCCCACACATATTTGCAGTACCCAAACTGAATCAAACAAAGTCTCACATTATTGAAGGTTACTTAGCTTACTAATGATTACTAGGTGGAATTGTATAGACATGTACTAACCAGAGAAACATGCTGAAATTGCTATGAACAGAGCAAGATAACAAGAACAGAACATGAACTATATGTCCAGCAGAAGCATGTTGGAATTGGAAGCACATAACCACACAGACATACAGAACAAAGAGATAACAAGGGCTAAAGCATACTAGTGGATAGTAAGCTGGAAACATATAGTAAACAGAACATGTCGAGGTTCAAAATAAGCTAGTCATACAAATCACATGGAACAAGAATTACAGCATAGCAGTTGAGAAAGAGATGATAAGGAAACAAATATTAGAACAGAAGCATGTTGATGTCTATAGTAAACTGACCACATAGCATATAGAATATAACATCATTACAGAAATTGAGGCATACCAGTTAAGGAGATAGGAAACAGAAAGGTGAAGGCAGGTGGAATCCAAGAGTCTAGCCTTGCTTTCAGCCGGCTAGACAATACAACAAATTAGAGTGATAGAAAGAACTCAAGTTGTGTGAGTTTAAGTGTAGGTTTGCAGGTGTGAGCTTGTGTGTCTCAGCGTGTGTTTGAAAATTAGAACAATGAAGGGTTTATAGCATATAGTAGAGTAAAACCAAATAAGGTAGGAGAATCGATGATACACAAATAAGGCAAAGAAATCAGTTAATCAATAATTAGCGTTAAACACAAATCACTTAATAGGAAAGAATCACGGAATTATTACATAGATTAAGGAGAATCTCATAGGAAATCAATTAGCAAACAAGATTGAGGTTTAATAAGGTAAGAAATAAGTCCAGAAATCACTCAAAGGTCCGTCATAACAATCAAGGCCCAGAAATCAGGCTAGTAATATAATTAAGGAAAGCAGTACCAATTATGAGTCACATATAAGGAAATGATAAATAAAAAATCTCAGAGAGATACCAATTATAAAAGAAAATATGATTTCAAACCCTAATTAGGTAAATAAATCGATTAATCAGTTTATTTGTCAGAGGCGAAGTGAACGGACAAACATTATAGCAAGCAGTAGAATAATTAGAAACCCTAGGGCATAAAGACATTGGGATGAAAATCTGTTGAAAAGTAGAGGAAGAAAACCAGAGTTAAACACATAAATGTTTTAAAATATTTTTGCACAAACTTCTTTTAAAAAATTGAAAACCCTAGCTTTTAGGGAAAAAACAAAAATCGGTCACCACTAATAGGGAAAACAGTAGAATCTTAAAGAAAAAGTAACAAACAAACTCAAACCGCTTCATATCTAAAGAGATCTGAACGGATTTAGCCAGAAATGGTTAGGAACATAGGTGAGAAAAAATCTGGTTTGAACCACAGATTTGAAGCCATAAACACGAATATATTAGTACTCACAGACATAGGAATGAACACAGACGGATTCATCGGGAACATGAGGGTTTGAACCAAATCAGGTTCGAATCTCTTTGAGATTCCATCAAGCAATACGAAAATCATAACACCAGTAGAGATAGGAGGCCGGATAGGGCCCAAGATCGAAGAGAAACCCCATGGATTGAAGGGGTTTAGGTGACGGCGGGCTAGGGCTAGGGGATGGTTGAGACAGAAGAGAGGAGGAAAGGATTCAGGGGCGTCGGGATTTGGGAAATGAGGTAGGGTTTGGGAGTTTTGGTATATTAAAAAAGGAAATGGATCCTGGACCGTTGATCTTCTGACATCAACGGCTAGGATTCCATCCGGGTTCGGGCGGGTTATAGGAAATTGGGTTATGGGTGATGATTTAATTGGGCTGGGGTAGTAATTTGGGCTAGGTCCAAAAAGAAATCAAATTAAAAGAGGCTAAATGTTAAATACCCAATTAATTTGATAGAATAATTTATAAAAATAGCTAATAAATGATAAAAAATGCTATTTATGTATGGAAGTGATTTAAAATAATTATTTAATATTACAAAAATATAAAAGGTCATTTTTCGTGTAAATAATGTAATTATGCATATAAGGGCTATTATTGCAATTATATCCTAAAGATATAAATATATTTATGCATAAAATGATTAAAGCTTAATATAAATATAAATGATAAAAATCAAGTAATAAATCATTATAAAATTATTTGTGATGCAATTAATAATTATTTAGATAATAAAATGCTGGAATAAATTACTTAGAATCCTTTTAAAAATTACAGAAAATTATGAAAAAATACAGGTTGATGTTCATTCACTATTTAGGAATTTAAAAATATATGAGAGAAAATTGGGTATCAACACCTATTCAAAAGTAAAACTTTCTCAAACTAATATTAATCTTTCTTGGCAGCATGATATGTTTACGCTACTGTCACGACCCCAATTTTCCTCCGTAGAATGTCGTGACGGTACCTAGTCTCTAATACTTGTACGCCTAACAAACATGCGGAAGTGACTGAAACAATAATTTAAAATTCTCAAAACTCAACAACATATATAAACAGAAATCTCTACCGCTCAGTGTGTATTCAATAGCCCAAAACCCGGCAAAATACAAGTCACAAGCTCTATGATAATACCAAAATCATTCTTATACAGTTGTGTCTAGTAAAGAAGGAAAAATATAAAAAGGGATAGAAGGGGACTCCGAGCGATCTCCACTACCTGCTAGTATGCAATGGCCATCTCTAGCTCTCGGGCTATGCTAAATCTGTTACCAGGGTTGAGCCCCTCGATAAATTAACAGACTCGCTCTCTAACAGTAGCAACCAAGGCTGGTGAAAGTCTGGACAAATCACTGAACCGGACTGCATACTCCGATACGGTCATAGCACCCAGGCGCAACTGCTCAAACTCTGCGCGCCATGCATCCCTGAGACTCTGGGGAACAAACTCCTTCAAGAACATGTTTGAGATCTGAGCCCAAATGAGTGAAGCTGCCTCAGCCGGACTACCCAACTCATATGCTCGCTACCACTGATAAGTCTCTCCCTTAAGCTGGAACGTAGCGAAAGCAACCTCACTAGACACCACAATACCCATAGTACGGAGGATATGGTGGCACTCCTCCAGAAAACCCTGGGCATCCTCTAATGCCAAACCGTTGAAAGTAGGAGGGTGGTACTTCTTGTACCTCTCGAGCCTGAGCTGCCCCCGTAGAAGTAGCTGCCCTAACCTCGGGCTAAACTAGAGTGACCGACTGTACTAGTATGACCTCTGAGACCTGGTCAACCTGGACCCGCTGCTCTAGGGTATGGGCTGAGGGAGTTTGTTCTCCTGCCCCGGTCTGAGATGTGGCAGGAGCTAGTGGAATCAACCCTACTTGAGATAAAGTGTCGAACATGCTCAGAAACTCCGCGAGGATCTCCTGAAGTGCTGGAGCAGTAACAGGCATCTCAGGTGCCTACTCTCCAACTGGAGCTACTGGTGGCTCCTCTGTAATAGCTCATGCAGGTTCTCTGGCTGCACCACTTGGACGTCATGGGCCTCTACCCCGGCCGAGCATCTCGCGGCTCTAGCAGGGGGCGCGGGTGTCTGGTCATCCAATCCAGTTGTACGTGTCCTCACCATCTATGAGAGAATAGAAAGACATAAATTTAGAATCCCAAAGTCAATAAATTGGCATGATGAGGAATCAAAGAAGTGAAGCTTTTCCTAGCAGTTCCATATCCTCCCGAAGATAAGTATAGACGTCCACGTACCGATCCACGAGATTATACTAAACTTGCTTGTGACTCGTAATGCCTATGAACCTAGAGCTTTGATACCAACTTGTCACGACACCAATTTCCCTTTGTAGGATGTCGTAACGGCACCTAGTCTCTAAGACTAGGTAAGCCTAACAACTTGCGGAAGTGACTGAAACAACAATTTTAAAATCTCAAAACTCAACAACATATATAAAGAGAAATCTCTACAGCTCAGCGTGTATGCAATAGCCCAAAACCCGGAGTAATACAAGTCACAAGCTCTATGACAATACCAAAATCATTCCTGTACAACTGTATCTAGTAAAGAAGGAAAAATATAAAAAGGGATAGAAGGGGACTCTGAGGCCTGCGAACACGGGCAGGTGTACCTTGAAGTCTCCAAATATGAACCCAACTCACTAGTGCCGGGACTGATAGGAAGTGCCTAGATCTGCACAAAAAGATGTGTAGAAACATAGCATGATTATACAACAACAGTACCTAGTAAGTGCCAAGCCTAACCTCGGTAGAGTGTTGACGAGGTGAGGTCAAGGCCCTACTGCAAATAACAAGGAACAGGATGAAAGATATAACAATATAATGATAATTACAATGAAAATGAAACAAATAAGGAATTTACCAAAAGTTAACTACACGGAATCTTAGCAGATAATGCAACACGGAAGGAAACAAGGATTGACATGTTAAGGAAACAAATAACCAAAGACAAGTACAACAAATAGAGAAAGATCAACAAGGGCCACTATCGAGGTACCGCCTCGTAGTCCAAAATCACAAAAGTAACTCACAGTCTTTCCTTATATCACCGTGGGAGCCTTTACATTTAGTTTTGAAAATCATTTTTCCTAAAATAGCATCACGCGTTTTAGCCCACCTTATCACACCGCATGGCTTCTAGAAGTTCCCCTACTAGCCACACGTATCAAGCCCACCTTATCTCACCGCTTGCGTTTCAACCCCTAGACCTTATACCACCACATGTGTATCAATATCACAACATATCACAAATTTCACCTCAAGTGCCCAATATCATAACTTGCCATAGAAACCAAACAATAATAGAACAATAAGAAGCCCTCGGCTCAATCACAATGTACACAAAGTCTCAATAATAACAACCGGAAGAATAACTCAATAGAATGATATTTCACAACTTAACACTTTGCCTCAATAAGAAGCACGGCCTTTGCAACTCAATACCGATTTCAACAACATGATATTCCAAGAATACCAATTCAAGTAAAAAATTCAATAGTTAAATAATGAATACGAAATAAAGGAAACAAGAACTTCAACTAAACATGTAGAGCAATTAGCAAGAAAGATATAAGAAAAGTAGACATGTGAAATTAGACTAAAAATGGTGACTGTAACATGTTAAGGCAACTCAATTAAGGCAAGGAAGGGATCTACATAGCTAAAATAGGAAATTTTCATATTTAGCCCGTGTACTCACTCGTCGCCTTGCGTACACGTGCTTTCACATATCACAATTATCACAAATAACACCAATACTAAGGTCTAATTCCCCCACACAAGGTTAGGCAAGCCACTTACCTCAAACCATGCTAAATCAATCCACTAGTAGGCTTTTCCCTCGATTATCCAACTCCAAACGGCTCGAACCTAGCCAAAATAATTACATACTATAAATTTATCTATAGCAAACTAATTCAAATAATGAAATTACAATCTTTGCAAAAAATTAAAAGGTCAACCCAAAAAGTCAATCCAGGCCCGCGTCTCGGAACCCGACCAAAATTATAAATCTCGAACACCCATTCGATATCGAGTCCAACCATACAAGAATTACTCAAATCCGACCTCAATTCGCCTTTCAAAACACAAAAATTTAGTCTAAGAAGTTTCTACCATTTCCCCCCAAAATTTTCAACTCAAACCACTAGTTTAATGAAGAAATTAACAATAGATTCTTGTAAATTAACCAAAATCGAGTTAAGATTCCTGACCCTAGTGATCTCTCTGAAAAACCCTCGAAACATCACCTCCCACGGAGTTCTCTATGTCGAAAAATTGATTATGAATCAAAACCCTCGAATTTCATATTTCTGTCCAGTGGCTTCCGCTTCTGGGGCCTTTGTGTCGCTTCTGCGGTGCCGCAATTGCGGAAAAACCATCACAGGTGCGGAAAACACTTAAGTCCAGAATTTCCGCTTCTGCGAACCATGGCTCGCATATGCGAGCCCGCTTCTGAAGAGAACTCTCCGCTTCTACGACCATATCCCAGGCCAGCCTCGTCTGCATCTGTGATCACACCACTGCACCTGCGGACTCGCAGATGCGGATAACTCCTCGTACCTATAATCCCAGTTGGGCAAAGCCAGCTTCTCATCTATGACCAACTGCTCATTTTTGCGAGCCCACACCTGCAGCCAATCCCATCGCAGGTGCGATGACACCAGAAGGCTGGGACTTCAGCAATAGCACAAGTCCAATTCGATTCGGTTTCAATCCGTTTCACACCCTGGGCCCCGTCCAAATATACCAACAAGCTAAGTTCTAAAACACATGACAGGTCTACTCGAGGCTGAATATCACATCAAACAACATCGATTCTATGAATCGCAACCCAAATTCAAGCCTATGAACTATAAACTTCCAAATTCCGAAACCAATGCCAATTCATACCAAACAAACTCCGATTGACTTCAAATTTTGCACACAAGTCATAATTGACATTACGGACCTATTCCAACTTCCGTAATCAAATCTGACCTCGATACAGATAAAGTAAACTCTTAGTCAAACTTCCCAATCTTTCAACATTCCAATGTTCGCCAATTCATGCCGAAACGACCTACGGACCTCCAAATCAACATTCAAACTCGCTTCTAAGACCAAAATCACCATATGGAACTATTGGAACCATCAAATCTCCATTCCGGAGTCATCTTCACACAAGTCAAACTACTGGCAACTCTTACGACTTAAACCTCCAACTTAGGGACTATGTGTCCCATTTCACTCTGAAACTCACCCGAGGCCGAGCAACCCGGCAAGTCACATACCCACAATATAACCAAATTTCACAAGTCCAATTTGATTCGGGTTTAATCCGTTTCATGCCCGGGGCCCTCGGGACCCGTCCGAATATACCAACAAGTTTCAAAATATATGACAAACCTACTAGAGGCCAAAAATCACGTCAAACAACATCGATTCTACGTATCGCAACCCAAATTCATGCCTATAAACTATAAACTTTCAAATTTCGAAACTAATGCCGATTCATACCAAGCCAACTCCGATTGACTTCAAATTTTTCATAGAAGTCATAATTGACATTACGGATTTTTTCCAACTTCTGGAATCAAAATTTGACCCCGATATCAATAAAGTAAACTCCCAGTCAAACTTTCCAATTTTTGCCAGTTCACGCCAAAATGACCTACGAACCTCCAAAGCAATATCCGAACATGCTTTTAAAAACAAAATTACCAGCTATTAGAACCATCAAAAATCCATTCCGGGGTCATCTTCACACAAGTCAAACTACGGTCAACTCTTACAACTTAAACCTCCAACTTAGGGACTATGTGTCCTATTTCACTCTAAAATTCACATGAACCCGAAGCCAACCACCTCAGCAAGTCACATAACAACAATATAACATAGAGGAAGCATAATTAGGGGATCGATGCTAAAATACTCAAAACGACTAGCCGGATCATTACAACTACTCTCTCTTGAGTAACATATCAATTCACCATTGTATGTTTCATATAAGATAGTTTTAAACTCAACAAGTAATATATCGTAGTGTGATTCAAAATATGGTTGGCGTTTCCCATATAATGTACTCCTTCGATCCTTATTAGTTGTCATGCTTCCTAAATATATTTGGTTTGAAATAATTGTCGGTTTAAAAAAGCAAGGTATAATCAATTACTTTTCCTAGTTTGCTGTTAATATTAAATGTTCTCGAAAGTAAAAACATCGACTACATAGCATAGAAAACCTAAAAGTAAAGAGTATTAGATATGGTTTATAGTAATCAAGAAACCTTTTCATTAATAGTTTTTAAGGAACATGTAAAAGAGAAATACGACAACTAAAATGGACAGGAGGGAGCAGCATACAATAGCTCATGCACTTGCCCCAACATGCATATTTATAAAGACTACATATACATTTTTCATTTGAATAAATTTAAATCATCGTCGCTTTCTTAAGACAATTTATAACTCAATACAAAAGCATATACAATTCGCAAATGCTATAGGCCTCAAATCACAACTAAGGAATTAAAGGGACTTTCCCTGGGGACTCCTAAGCCTTATTTATTTTTATTAAGATTAAAACGTCTAAATCTGAATACACATCTAAATATTAATATGTGTATTAAGATTAAAATGTTTGAATATGAATTCACATCTGAATATTAAGATGTTATATTAAGATTTGAATACTGAATAATTAAAACTGTTTGTTTTCTCTACATCTAAATGTATAAAAATTTCTTTATCTAAACATTAATAAATATAAATTCAATCAAATAATAATAATCAATTAATTTCATATTATATGATTAAAATATTTTACAAAATTATATGGTGGTTGGGTGATGGCTAAAGGTTGTGGTTGTGGGTGCTGACTGAGTAGTAGCTGGTGGTGGTGTTGGTTGATGGTAGTGATTATGGATAGTATATGGTGGATAACATTAGTAGTTAACTGTGATGGTTGATGGTAGTGGTAACTGATAACTGCCATGGGTGATATAGTTGTGGCTGATATTGGTGATCGATAGTTGTTGTGGTAATAATGAGTGGTGGTGATGGTTGTAAATTATGGCTAGTGATGGTGACAATTGGCATTCGTGCTTGACAACAATGGTTGTTGTGGATGAGGATTTGTCATAATGGATGATGGCTAGTAGTGGTGGTAGTCTATAATAGCGGGGAAAAACAATAGATGTGGTGGTGGTGGTTAGTGGTAAAAGTGTAGTAGTTATGTGAAATGTCATTTTTTCAATAAATTCTTGAATGTATAATGTCACGATCCAAAATCCACTAAGAGTTGTGATGGCGCCGGACCCCATTGTCAGACAAGCCAACAACAAACAACTAGTAACTTCTCGTTTTAAATATTTCTAGAATCACTTCTTTTATACGTTTAAACAATATGTAATAAACTCCACCAAATAAATAATGAAATATTTAACAATTTTAAATTTCTGAATAAACCCATAGACATCCCAGAACCCGGTGTCACAAGTGCATGAGCATTTACTAGGGAATGAAATAAAATACAGTAACTGTCTGGTATACAAAGTGGACAGAAATGAAAATACAGTACAATACTCTGAAGGAGACTCTGCTGGCTGCGGGTTGTCTCGATAAGTGCAGCTCACCTAAGTCTCCATATCAACCATGTCGTTATGCCACTAATCCACTAGTCACACATAAACCTATGCAACAAAAATGCACAGCAAGTGTAGTAAGAGTATGAAAACAACATGTACTCAGTAAGTATCCCGTCTAATCTCGAAGAAGTAGAAACGAGAGGTCGACTTCGACACTTACTAGTGGTCCAATAATGTTATATCTATAATATATTAAATCGTCGATTTTTATAAACATGATTGTAATTCAATAAAATAAAGCAAGTAAACAATCTTTCTTTTATAGGAAATTTCCAAATTCCTTTTTCATCATTAATGCATATATTCTTAAGTCGGGAAGCGACAATAACAACTTCAATAAGTTCCAAGGAAAGCAATACAAGCATGCACAAATCATGCCGAGGTCATACAGCCCGATCCAACAATATTTAAATTGTGCACTGCCAGAGGGTCGAATGGCGCGAACCATAGATGCATCAATTTAATCAACCGAGGTGTTCGGCCCGTTCCAGAATTTAAACACACAGAGACAGTCAATCAAGAAGTCATCAGGAAATAATTATCCAAAGAAAACCAATTCTCCTTTTAACAATTTAAGAAAATGAAGTTTAAATCTTTTTAGAAATTCATTTGTTACTTCGATGTGATTTAAGCAATTCAACTGTCAATAAGATTACAAATAATCCAAGTATAGCATGCTTTTGGGTCCTAAACTAACCGGACCTAAAAATAACAGTAGCTACGCACGGACTCTCGTCACCTCGTGCGTACGTAGACCCCACAAATAGGAGCACATAACCAATTATTTCACCTATGGGGACAATTCCCTCTTGCAAGGTTAGAAAGGAGACTCACCTCGCTCCGAAGATCCATAACCGGCCTTCCACGCCCTTCCGGAACCTCAAATTTATGCACAACGCTCCAAAGCTAGCCAATAATTATGCACATCCATTAATATATGCTCAATTACTCATTACAATCCAATTTATAACAATTCCTAACCCCGATCAAAAAGTTGACAAAAACGCCCTCGGGCCCACGTGCCCGGATTCCAAAAATTTTCGAAGAATAAGTTTACCCATAGACTCACGAACTCAAATATACAATTTACTCTCAATTTCATATCCAAAATCGTGGTCAAATCCCAAGAATATGAATTTTCTAGGTTTTCCCTCAAACCCCAAGTTTCTACCAATTTCATTCTCAAATCTGTACATAATCAATGTATTTAACTCAAGATAGGTGGGGATAGCATACCTTATCGTTGATGATGAAAATCCCCTCTTGAAGCCCTCCAAGAATCGCCCAAGCCAAGGAAATATGAGAGAAAATGGCCAAATCCCGATTTTTAAAACACTCACTGCCTCCAGCACTTTCTGCACCTATGGTCACTTGACCTCTTCTGCGGTTCCGCAGGTGCGAGACCAATTACCGCTTCTACAGTCCAGGGCTCCCCAGCCCATTCCGCTTCTGCGCCCTCTCTTCCGCATATGCGGCAAAATGACCGCATCTGCGGTGCCAACTCTCTTCCGCCAATACCGCATCTGCAATCATAGGGCCGCTTTTGCGGCTCCGCACCTGCGGCCCTAGTCTCGCAGGTGAGGTTACACCAGCAACCAGCAACTTCAGCTCTTCTTCAAACTCCGAATTCCATCCGTTAACCACTCGGAATCCACTCGAGGCCCCCGGGACCCCAACCAACCATACCAACTAGTCCCAAAACACATTACGGACTTGCTCGAGGCCTCAAATAATATCAAACAACGCTAAAACCATGAATCTACCACCAATTCAAGCTTTATGAACATTAGAATTTCAAACTTCTACTTTGATGTTTAAACCTATCAAATCACATCTGATTGACTTCAAATTTTGCACACAAGTCATATTCGACATTACGGACCTACTCCAACTTTTGCAATCGGATTCCGATTCCGATATCAAAAAGTCCACTTCCGATCAAACTTCTCAAAAACCTTCAAATTTCCATCCTTAGCCAAATGGCTCCAAAATGACACACACAGACCTCCGAATTCACTTCTGATCGCGGTCGCAACACCAGAATCGCCATACGGAGCTACTCCAAGACTCGGAATTCCAAACGGACATCGATAACACCGAATGCACTTCAACCCAAACTTATGAAATTTCTTCCAAAATGGTAGCTTCCACAATAGGCGCCAAAACGCTCCCGGGTCATCCAAAACCCGATCCGGGCATATGCCCAAGTCCGAGATCATCATACGAACCTGCTGGAACCCTCGAATCCCGATTCCGAGGTCGTTTACTCAAAAATCCAATCCTAGTCAATTATTTCAACTTAAAGCTTCCGAAATGAGAATTCTCTTTCCAAATCCACTCCGAACTTCCCGAAATTCAATTAAGACCATGCGTACAAGTCATAATACCTGAATGAAGCTGCTCATGGCCTCAAACTGCTGAACGGCGCGCTAGAGCTCAAAACGACCGGTCGGGTCGTTACATTCTCTCCCACTTAAACATATGTTCATCCTCGAACGTGCCAAGAACTGTGCTGGGGGTTGTCCGAAATCACTGTTGAACACCTCGAGCACCTACTCGTGCTACCACAACTCAGCTGGGCCCCCTAGCTCGATCGATCTGAAGATATCCTTTTTCACTTAAGCAATTAAGCCTTAGACACCAATTTTAACATCCGGAATTCTCTGCCAGGCCTGTTCCAACATACGCTCACAGTATCAATAACTACACGCAGCACCAAAACATGATTGCATACCTTAGCTGAATTTACAACTTGCACCACTTTACTCACAGGACCCCAATAACATTCTCTGATCAAATAAATCGAAATTCCATGAATCTGATGCTCCCATTGCACCTCATGACCTACATAGGTCTTGCTCTAACTCTTACAATACCGCCACGATGGAATAGATGTGTAGAAATTCATAACTGGCTGCCGACTCAACAAATCATTGGGTCTATACCCCTGACAAGAACCCTCGCCTCATTCTGAACCAAATAATGGTCTTTGCTCCTTAATATACTTCATATAATCAGGTTGCATTAATCTTAAATCCGATGATCTCGTCTCACCCAATACGAACTGCTCAGGCAATAATCCACCCTGGACATGATCAAAAGTCTCATGTGATGCCACAACGTGCTAGTAGGCCACCAATTCGAAAGGGATACAAAGGGAAACGAACTCTAGAAGGAACTACTCGACTCGCGACTAATATGAACTTCCCTCAGAAAATGGGAAACAAACACACATATGATGAAGTATGAAAACTGTATTCAACATCACACTGTTGCGGCGCGCAACCCGATCCAAATAACATACCCATGGTGACGTGCCACCCGATCCATACATAACACTCACCTAAGGAGATGCACATCGAGCTAAATTGCTCGTTACCACAAAATACCGAATATCGGTCACAAGCACGCTAAGTGCATAATACCATCCCTGAGGGGAAAAATAACGCTATAAGCTACAAAACTTAACCACGACTGAGGTGCGATATACGATCAGAATCTCAAGAGCCATTTTGCTCTTGTAACATCATCTCTACGCGGAACCTCAACACATAAGCAATTCACCAAGCCGTCTTACAACTCACACGACGTAATGTATCATTACATGAAATAACTGACGGCGAAATAACACCCTGACTACTCTTCCATAAGTAGCGCATTACTAAAATGAACACACCTGGCCTGATATAGAGCACGTATTCACATTTGAATCCATCCACACACCTCAAGCTGATTCTGCTCGCACTAAACTAGGCTGGTAACCTTTCAAAGGTCCATAATAACTCCCTTTTTTCTCATAACACATAAGAACAACCATCATAACCGGAGTAATCATCCACAGTCGACAACTCAATAAATCAAGTGCCCTCCAGGCATCAATTCCCAAATCAATGATATCACCACAATCTTCATACTTGGTTTAACTCTTCAACCACTCAAGTGAATACACGCCACACATATACAACCTTCTCATGGGGCACGCTCCCGTAACCTTCCGTAACAGATAACAAGTCTGTACATCCAAACCACCGGCCGCACTAACGCTAAAAAGCGACCAAGAATCCATAACCGGGATGCAAAGCCTTTTTCACAAAACACCGATCTCAGGTGTCGTTGAAGGTAATACCAACTTACTTTAAACATCGAAACTACTTTCCTGCTCATCCGAGCTCGTGACATCCTTGTTAACACTGAACTGTAAGCTTGATCCCCACTTCAAATTTCATACCACTAATAGATTAATACTTCAATATGTAAAAACTTTTTACTCAACTCACTTCAGGAGAACCGTAACACACTCAGGTGAATTCTCATAACCGTAAAATATGCAAAACTCTAAGTAGTGGTCTAAGACACCATAGCCCTTTCGGGATCCGCCTACACATAACAGGCCATAATAGAGCGATACTCCTGAATAACATCAATTACGGCGGCCTACAGGCCTCGCACGTACCGCCGCAAATCACTTGCATAATTTGCCGAAGGAACTGATCACTACCACCAATATGCCAACTCAACTATGGCTAACTAGTCTATCTCCCTCCAACTTATCCTTGATTTCCTTAGAAATAATAACTTCATTCAGCACATAAGACACTTCATCTGCACTCGTCCCGAGTGATCGTGAATCACGAGACCATGCCGTCTCAATTCCCACGAACCATTTCAAACCTCCCAATTGCTACACTGAGGTCAAAACATCATAGAACATTCTGGGCACCTTCTCATAAGCTGCTACAAAGCCTGATTCTTAACTGTATCTATAGGCTCGAATCATTAGGCACCATACTTTACCCCCTTTGAATCCACTAGGACCGTTGTTGAGAGTCACCCACTATGGCTAGATCCCGAATATAATCAACTCCCAGGCCCCGCTGGCACAGGAACACCCATTTCAATGAAGCACTCGACTGGAGCACTTCCCTTGCAAATCACCTCTGTACGAAGCATAAATCTAGAATCCTCCCAAAGCCTGAACACGAGCTAATAAGGCCAACCACAACATACCTTTAACAATTCCTTTGCTCTAATTATCACTTATGCTCTTTTCCTGTAGCTGAAATAACTTACCAATACGCCGATAACCCAAAACCTCATAAGAAGATAACCATACAACCCAATCGTAGGCGGTGGGACTCTCCCACTTAGCTTGAAGCCAGTATTACACAACTATGAAATTCACTAGGATTCCTTATCTCTTATTGGCATAACCATGCGCAATCAACCGCAAAATTCTCGGAATCTTTCTGTAAAACCCCTATTTTTTTTACTTTGAATCATCAACCACATTCGCATGACCGATCTCTTTGCGGTATAACCAATAGAATTCTTCGCAGAAGCTTCGCCAACCACGCGACCGCTAACTTGCTCTCAGGGAATAATCCCCTGTTGAAATCACTCTCTGACATCTCCCAACGTCGCTACACGGGGTACAACCACTACGACATCAATGACCCATCCTGAGTCCGGGCTCAGCTCCTTTCCATTACATCAAATCTCCTGCCGCATAATAATCCATAGACCCTAATCACCAATCACTAAAACTACCAAATCACTCCAAACTCTCCTTAAGGTGTGTAGTCATCTCACCACCAGACCCATATGCAACTCCGCCACTCTCCCACTTTGGAGAAACTCTCCCCTTTAGTCGGCTACTCGACCCTTGCTTCTTATACCTGGCCCTCTAGCAATTTTTTTTAACCACTGCTTGACACTTCCCACACGTCCTTCCTCATTCTCCGCTGCTCAGCTGTTGCCTTAATAAGATTTACCTTCGTAGCACTTGAACTCACAATCCGCTACTAACTCTAAACCTTTTCGGAGATCATCTTTCTCGAGCCGTCAACATTAGAAACACCAATTCAATCCTAAACCACCATACCCCGCGCTCTCTGACCGTCGCTTCTTCAATAATGTCTCGCAATATCCCTCTTTAAAGGCAAATTGTAGAAGGTCATAACGCCGGGGAACTTAGTACATTCAATAGGAACAGCGACACCTCGTTATAGAAGAAAACTCCACCACGCTCGCAAATACCAAGTCTCGATGCTCCATTAACCCAAATCTGCACATTCTTAGTCCGATTGCCTTTCCTCTGCCGGAAGTAATATACTGAATCTCTGAATCATGCACTGAGTAAACCTCCATTCAAGTCATTCACTGCCCCGACACGTAGGCAAACATCCTACCCTCATATCAATACTGCGGAAAAATCGTTCATAAGCATCATGGCAATTGGTGCCTAGCCTCAGAGCTCCAAGAAGTACCGCTACTTAGCTGAAACGACAGAATATCCTTCCACAAGGCGACGATAATAGCTCAAACAACCCCGCAGGGAGAAACACCCTGCACCATATTCGTAGTACCATTACAAATTCATAAATTCTCAATTTATAACCAGCGGTTCGCGTCGTGTAAGATTGAGTAGGAAGGAAGCAAGGGCATAAGCCTCAAGGAATCAAATCGCACGATGAGGAATCAAGAAGGGAAGTACTCCTAACAGCCCTGTAGCCTCCCGATGATAAGTATAAACATCTCTGCACTGATCCGCGAGACTCTACTAGACTTGATCATGACACGTGAGACCTAAGGGAACCTAGTGCTCTGATACCATGTTGTCACGACCCAAAATCCACTAAGGGTCGTGATGGCGCCGGACACCATTGTCAGGCAAGCCAACAACAAATAACTAGTAACTTCTCGTTTTAAATATTTCTGAAATCACTTCTTTTGTACGTTTAAACAATACATAATAAATTCCACTGAATAAATAATAAAAAAATTAACAATTTTAAATTTCTGAATAAATCCATAGACATCCCAGAACCCGGTGTCACAAGTGCATGAGAATTTACTGGGGAATGAAATAAAATACAGTAACTGTCCGGTATAAAAGTGGACAGAAATGAAAATACACTACAATACTCTAATGGACACTCTGCTGGCTGCGGGTTGTCACGATAAGTGCAGCTCACCTAAGTTTCCATATCAACCATGCAGTTATGCCACTAATCCACTGGTCACACATAAACCTATGAAACAAAAATGCACAGCAAGTGTAGTATGAGTACGAAAACAATATGTACTCAGTAAGTATCCCGTCTAATCTCGAAGAAGTAGAGACGAGAGATCGACTTCGAGACTTACTAGTGGTCCAATAATATTATATCAATAATATATTAATTCGTGGATTTTTATAAACATGATAGTAATTCAATAGAATGAAGCAAGTAAACATTCTTTCTTTTATAGGAAATTTCCAAATTTCTTTTTCATCATTAATGCATATATTCTTAAGCCGCGAAGAGACAATAACAACTTCAATAAGTTCCAAGGCAAGCAATACAAGCATGCGCAAATCATGCCGAGGTCGTACGACCCAATCCAACAATATTTAAACTGTACACTGTCAGAAGGTCAAATGACACGAACCATAGATGCATCAATTTAATCTACCGAGGCGTTCGGCCCGTTCCAGAATTTAAACATACACAGACAGTCAATCAAGAAGTCATCAGAAAATAATTATCCGAAGAAAACCAATTCTCCTTTTAACAATTTAAGAAAATGAAGTTTAAATCTTTTCAGAAATTCACTTGTTACTTCGATGTGATTTAAGCAATTCAACTGTCAATAAGATTACAAATAATCCAAGTATAGCATGCTTTTGGGTCCTAAACTACCCGGACCTAAACATAACAGTAGCTACGCACAGACTCTCATCACCTCGTGCATACGTAGCCCCCACAAATAGGAGCACACAACCAATTATTTTACCTATAGGGACAATTCCCTCTTGCAAGGTTAGAAAGGAGACTCACCTCGCTCCGAAGATCCATAACCGGCCTTCCACGCCCTTCTGAAACCTCAAATTGATGCGCAACGCTCCAAAACTAGCCAATAATTATGCAAATCTATTAATATATGCCCAATTACTCATTACAATCCAATTTATAACAATTCATAACCCCGATCGAAAAGTTGACAAAAATGCCCTCGGGCTCACGTGCCCGGATTCCAAAATTTTCGAAGAATAAGTTTACCCATAGCCTCGCGAACTCAAATATACAATTTACTCTCAATTTCATACCCAAAATCGTGGTCAAATCCCAAGAATATCAATTTTCTAGGTTTCCCTCAAACCCCAAGTATCTACCAATTTCAAGCTCAAATCCGTACATAATCAATGTATTTAACTCAAGATAGGTGGGGATAGCTTACCTTATCGTTGATGATGAAAATCCCCTCTTGAAACCCTCCAAGAATCGCCTAAGCCAAGGAAATATGAGAGAAAATGGCCGAATCCCGATTTTTAAAACACTCACTGCCTCCAGCACTTTCCGCACCTGCGGTCACTTGACCGCTTCTGCGGTTCTGCAGGTGCATGACCAATTGCCGCTTCTGCGGTCCGGGGCTCCCCAGCCCATTCCGCTTCTGCGCCCTCTCTTTCGCAGATGCGGTCCCGCATCTGCGGCAAAACGACCGCATCTGTGGTCCCAGCTTTCTTCCGCCAATACCGCATCTGCGACCATAGGGCCGTTTCTGCGGCTCCGCACCTGCGGCCCTAGTCTCGCAGGTGCGGTTACACCAGCAACCAGCAACTTCAGCTCTTCTTCAAACTCCGAATTTGATCCGTTAACCACCCGGAATCCATCCGAGGCTCCCGGGACCCAACCAACCATACCAAACAGTCCCAAAACACATTACGGACTTGCTCGAGGCCTCAAATCTATCAAACAACACTAAAACCATGAATCGGCCTCCAATCCAAGCTTTATGAACTTTAGAATTTCAAACTTCTACTTTCGATGATTAAACCTATCAAATCACGTCCGATTGACTTCAAATTTTGCACACAAGTCATATTCGACATTACGGACCTACTCCAACTTTCAGAATCGAATTCCGACCACGATATCAAAAATTCCACTTCTGGTCAAACTTCTCACCTAGACTCGAAATCTTAAACGTACATCGATAACACCGAACCCAAACTTGTGAAATTTCTTCCGAAATGCTAACTTTCACAATAGGTGCCAAAACGCTCCCGGGTCATCCAAACCCGATCCGAGCGTACGCCCAAGTCTGAGATCATCATACAAACCTGCTGGAATCCTCGAATCCCGATTCCGAGGTCGTTTCCTAGTCAATTCTTTCAACTTAAAGCTTCGAAATGAGAATTCTCTTTCCAAATCCACTCAGAACTTCCCAAAATTCAGTTCCGACCACGCGTACAAGTCATAATACCTGAAATGAAGCTGCTCATGGCCTCAAACTGCTAAACGGCGCGCTAGAGCTCAAAACGACCAGTCAGGTCGTTACATATAACATCTTAATGATATTAAGACTATGTTATAGATCTTAATCATTAGGATCTATTCAGACCTATTAAGTGGTTGTAAAAAAATAAATGGCAGAATAGCCTAGGAGATACCTATACTTATTCTGGTTTGACATCCCGATCCCTATACTCCACAAAGTTTCATCCAAACACCTCTACTCGATTAAAACTAGTATTTTAAATGCTTCTGACCTCGCGTGCTCTTTAGCGATTCATTGTGGATGACACACCTATGTCCACCTCAGGTTTTTTATGCCACATCATTATTTTTTCACTTCATTTCAAAATTTTCTACTCTATTTTTTATTTTATTTTCACTTCATTTCACTCTTCCCCTCTACTCTCCATCTCATGTTATTCCCGCCTCTATGACGCCGCCTTCATCACCCCAAACAGTCCCCCTCGATTAATTCACCTTCACTACCCCAAAAAATCTCTAGCTCTATTACCCCAAATACGCCCAGCAGTCATTCTTCAAAATGCTCATTAACAAATGAAAGCAGAAACAAAGAAAGAAAAAGAAGAAAATCAAATAGTTAATAGAATTAACACTTCCTAAATCCTTATAAATCGCAGCCATCCCATCCGAAATAAAACACTGTAATCATGCAATTCCCACTTTTCTATGGAGATCTCAATCCTACTTATGATGATTTCAAGATATTGTTTCAACAAGAAGACCCATATGAACTTAATTATTTTTATGAACAGAAATTGTTTAGAAAAAGAAAAAAGAAAACACATGTTCATTTGGGTCTTCAACTTCTATTATCTCAATGAAATCTCACCTGGTAGCCTATATTGTTAGCAAATTAAGTGTTGTTTATTGACTTACCTTTAGATTTGATTTTTTTCTTTTACAAACAAAATGGAAGCAAAAATCGGAGGTTAACAATTTTTTTGCGATATTGAAGAGGTAAATCTTGGGACTGAACAGTTAATGAAGGCAAGTATGAAAGAGGAAAAAGAAGAGTATACGAAGGGGGAAGGGGTCAGGAAGAAGGGTTGCTGGAATGGGGGAAGAAGAAACATGAAGGGGAGGGGAACTTTTTATAATAAAGTAACAATCTCTTAAGTTCTTTTTTTTAAATTTTCTTTTATTTGATCTTTTTTTTTTAAAATCAAATTCGTTGTTTACAGTCGCTTTATACGCGTGCATTTCACACATTTCGTTCAACTCAGCAGATTCAATGCCACATACGCTTGGTCAATGGTCGGAAGCGTTTAAAATACTAATTTTGATCGAGTAGAGGTGTCTGGATGAAATTTTGTGGAGTACAGGGACCGGGATATCAAACCGGAACAAGTACATGTGTCTCCTAGGGTATTCTGCCAAAATAAATCAAACAGACTTATGGTTAAGATCTAATTATTAAGATTCAGATATAAAAAATAAATGTACCTAATAACTGAGATCTGAATTATTAAGATTCAAACCTCCATTAAGTACAAACAAATGAAGTCTAAAAGTCCCTTTCCTTAAAGTTTTTGAAAACTAATTCCTTTGGCTGTATTAGCATCTTAGGATCGCAGAGAACAGACATTAAAAATGAACCACAAGCTTTGCATGAAACAAATTACAGCACTAATTATCTGCAAGAAAAAATAATTTCATTATAAAGTAGTAGGTTTTCTCTAGTGGGAATTTGCTCACTGCCAGCTATGTACCAAGAAAATTAAGGCTTATGTTAATCTCAGAAACTGGGACAAGTTGTTCCAACTTAACCTAAAAAAAGGGTTATTAGGTGCAAGGGACAATGTTAGTGCTTAATTAGTAATAGTAAACCTGTGGCTAAGAGAAATACATAGTGGTTTTAGTGCCTAACTAAATTGCATTTAAACGGGTTGACAGTTTACTAACAAGTTAGTGCTCTATCTCTATTTTTTTAGAATGCAAAATATATTATCTAATTTTGAAGAATACACCGCCATAAAGCTTCTCTATTTTAAGTTAACATACATAGCTTATGTCCTCTAATTACTATAAAAGTCTAAATTAATTAAAACCCACCAAGATCCATTACCATAACTATACTCAAACAAATGTGATGCAATTTGCTTTTTCTATGTGGCCAGCTTAAGCTCTTGATATGTGTCAATGATTCGTTAAAGACGAATTGTTTAAGTGAATCAGTGGAGACTTTGCTTTTATTAACCATGATTAAACTAATTTTTCGTGCATTCTACGAAAGGTAACATATATTTAAAACAGATTAGTTATTTAATGGAAAACGTGTTGGTGGACATTGTCAAAAGCGAAGAGGAAGAAAATGGTATAGCTTTTCAGAAATGTTAATTACAAAATAGGGAAAGCTTTAGGTTGACCTTCATGATTTAAAAAGATAATTAACTAATATATCACTAATTTGCATACATAACTACAAGACAAATAGACAAGTATAAAGAATGTGTATACCTAAATGTTGTTATGTGAAGGGACATTTTGTCGTTGTGGAGATGTAATTATCTGCGTTTGGATAAACTAGGGCGGCTTGCACTGCCGACGCCTATATGGTCATTGACTTACGGTCAATTGAAAAACAAAACATTAAAATCGATTATAAAAAGATTGTTAATAATTATACATCTCGAAAAACTAAAAAGAATATATATATTTACAAATTTAAAAGCTTAAAACTTCTTAGTAAAGTTTAATTTAAGATCACCACTTTTCTTGAGCCGCCCTGAATGCAATTGTTAGAGACTCATTATAGGCACTTAGCAAGAAGATTATAGCATGTGCCCTGTTGGCCAAGTTTCTCGTAGGCTAAAACATTTCTTTTCTTTCAAGATTGTGTTATATAGTTATAGTAAATGATTGTGTTGAAAAATCAAGAGAACTTATGTAGGTTTATGTTACGTTAAGAATGTGTCTAGATTCATAGCACATCCAACTTCATTGAGGTTAGATAGTAGAATATTGGAGATTAATACATAATTAACAAAAGATTTCAAGTGAATCTGGGATAATTACTTTAATCTAAGGAAAAGAATCATATTAACCTCTCTATTTTCAAAAATTAATAAAAACTATCCTCCGTTTAAATATCAGACTATGTAGAACCCTACCATTACACATTTTATTTGGTCATTTTTGGATGTTTACACAAATCCCATGTGATGACCCGATAGGTCATTTTGAGTTTTAGCCTTTATTTACGTATTCGAGACCTTGATTAGCTCCTTTTAGTATTTCTCGATTTGTGTGCGCAGTCTGTGTCTTATTCATGAAAGTTTTTATGTGAAAAATTGAAGAAAATATGAATTTTAGCCTTAAAATGATTTGAGTTGACTACGGTCAATATTTTGGGTAAACAGATCCGGATCAATATTCTAACCGGTGGGTCCGTATCGTGATTTTGGACTTGGGCATATACCCGGAATTGAATTTCGAAGTCCCTAACTTGTTTGCCGTGATTTGTTTTAAACTAGCATTTGAAGGTTTAAAGAAATCTGAAGTTTGACCGTATGTTGACTTTATTGCTACCGAATTTGGATTCCGATTTCGGAACTTGGTATAGGTCCAACAACAACAAGCCTAGTGAAATCCCACAAGTGGGGTCTAGGTAGAGTGAAGTATACGCATATCTTACCCCTACCTAATGAAGGTAGAGAGGCTATTTCCGGAAGACCCTCGGAATTTGGTGTAGGGAAATTTTACTATTTAAGACTTGTTAGCAAAATTTGTTGCAAAATAAAGTTGATTTGATAGGATCCGGAAGCTCAGTTGTGAAATTGAAAGTTCTTGAGTTTCTTTGAAAATTTCATGCATTTTGATGTCTGATTCGTAGTTCTAGGTGTTATTTTGGTGTTTCGATTGCGCGAGCGAGTTCGCATGATGTTGTTACACTTGTGTACTTGTTTGGTTTGTAGTCCGACAGGCTCGGGTGAGTTTTGGATAGGCTATAGATCATTTTTCGCTAAAGCAAGTTGCTGGTTTTTGATGTTTCTAGTGTCTGAAGCTTTGTGATTCGCGATCGCGAAGGGACTCCCGCGATCGTGAAGGGAAACTTGGGGATGGAGTGGTTTTCTTCTACGCGAATGCGGAGAAGAGGTCACGAACACGAAGCATCGGAAGGATTACCCTTCGCGAACGCGATCGTTCACTCGTGAATGCGATGGGTTAAGTGAGAGTTCTGGGGGGGGGGGGGGGTCAGGGGTTGCTCTACGCGCAGACGAGCCCAGGCTCGCAATTGCGAAGGCCAGGGGGGACAGGCCATCGCGAACGTGTACAACCTCTCGCGAACGCAAACGCTAGTAGGTCGTAATGCTTCGCGATCGCGTCAGGTGTCTCGCGAACGCAATGAACACCTGATGCCCGCTCTTTAAAACTTCTAAACATCGGGAATCATCCTATTTTTCACCGTTTTCAAGTTTGAGCTCGGCCTAGGGGCGATTTTGAAAAGGTTTTTCATCCCAACTTCATAGGTTAGTATATTTTAACTTGTTTCCTTACATTTCTATAAACACCTATTGATTTGAACCTATAATCTATTCCTTTTCAGGTAGATATTGCGAATTCTAAGAAATTTACATTTAGACCTCAAATTGAGGTCAGATTTTGAAACTAATTACATAACCGGGCTCAGGGGTGAATGTGTAGTTGGGTTTTAGTCTAAATCTCGGGTTTTGGCCAAGAGGGTGTGGGTTGACTTTTTCCAAAAATATTAAAGATTTAATCTTTTTCACTTGTGGGTAGTTTTTAAAGCTTATTTGAATTATTTGAATTATATTTGGTTAGATTTGATTGGTTTAGAGGCTAATTCTAGACGAAAAGCTGCAATTGAGCATTGATTTGATTGCGGAGTGAGATAAGTGTGGTTAATATTGGCTTGAGGGATTAAGACTTGTTGGTCTGTACTATGTGTTTTATGTGTGGGGACAATGCATTTGTGAGGTGACGAGTATCTATGAGCTGTTATTGGGTTAAAGCATGCAGGTGGAAATTATTTCTTTGTATTATATTGTTCCATTAGTTATGATATCCATGCTTAGGCTAGATTATTACTTTTTTGATTGTTTGTTTCATATTTATTGCTTATTTCAAAGTTGAAGTTTGATATCATGGCACCATATTTGAAGTTAAATTATTCTCCGCATTGATTATTATTCGAATTCATCATATTATTATTACATGGTGAGAAGAAGAATAAAAACACGAAGGGTGATCTCGTGCCATTTCATTCATAAATCATTATTACATGGTGAGAATGAGAGTAAAAGCACGAAGGGTGATGACGTGTCATTTCATTCATATTATGATTATTACATAGTGAGGAAGAGTGTCACGACCCAAACTCCAACTAGCCGTGATGACACCTAACCCAACCCGCTAGGTAAACGAGTTAATAGTAAACCAATTCAAATGATAATTCATTAAGGCAAAATTTCATCATTCCCAACTATGCCTTATAAAAAGGACTAAGCGGTCGTTGCAAATATAATTCGGTTTACAAGTCGGGAGTCGAATCCCACAGAGAATTAAACAGCTGTTCAATATCGCTAAGAAACACAAGTCCAAACAATTCGCTAATTATAAAGAATATAATGTTTATTTTTATCTAATTAACTAACAAATACTAGAAAGCAGTAAAACTATCAATTAACAAGGATAAGGATTGGAGACAAGATTACGGAGATCTAGAGTTATGATTTCCCCTATTGTCGAAATCCTTTCTGCTACGTTTTCTATGAATTTGCCTAAGTCTTCTCTACCAATCATGAGCGCTCTAAGTGTTGTAATTTTCTCCCGAGTAACTACCACAATTTACTAGACATATTCTCCCGAATTACGCTAGCTGGCATTAAGTACGGCTCACTCGGATCGCACCAAGGTTTATTATCCCTAATCCTACCTTTAAACCCTCTGTATTGATCCATCTTATACGTTAGAAGTGATGCTGTTCAACAACTACCTAAATATGCACTCTCTCCCGAGTAATACACACTAAATAGGCATAGTCGGTTGAGAGCTCTTTCAACAAACAACAATAATAACGTAGTTGAACAAATAGAGAAAATACTACGGCAAAACTATATTAATGTAACAGGAAAATCATCCTCCAATAGGTTCCATCAAAACCCTAGATAACAAATTAGCTATTCATAATAGTACACATAATTACGATACTAGAATTCATAACCACTATTAGAAATTGGAAGAAGGAAGTGAAAAACTCGTAGAAGAATTCTCCGCCTTGCTCCTAGTGTGTTCTTGCCTCCTTAGTTCGAATCCCCTCTCAAATCTGTCCAATCCCGGTCTCTCGTCTGTCTCCCTAGGTCTAAAGTCTGTCAAAAGTGACATTTCAGGTCTATTTATTTGTGTAGGAAAAGACCTAAACGTGTAGGTAAAGTCCTAGTCAAGCCGGGAAACGAATAAGATCGTCAAAACTCGGACTGGACCTCGCCTTAGGCCAGGCGTCGCCAGCCTCAGCCTGGCGTTTGCCTTACAGCGCTAGCCTAACGCCAACCTCATACTGGCTTTTGGCTGGCCTCGCCAGGCAAAAGCCAGGCTGAAGCTGGCGTTAGGCTGGCCTCGCCAGTTCTCTCCTTTTAACAGTTCTCGAGCCCACTTTCAACGTTTAAGTACCCCTTTTACTTCTACTGTCATATCGAATTCACCTACACTTAAAATAGACTCCATTACGCGCAAATAAAGTATAATTTATCATTAAAGCATATATAATGCAAGGAAAATAATGTACGAAACTATGGAATTATAGCCACACATCAGCTATTATACAAAGAATTCCAAAGGACTGGTAGTACAAATTATGAGCTTCTAATATTTTGAATTTACAACGTTGGTATGAAACAAAGTACCTCATCTATTTGAAATATAGATGAATAGATTAAAATTCTAAAGTTACCAAGATCAAGAAGCAGCTATGATTGGAACACAGGTACATCTTCAAATCCAGCTCCTGCCATGCACAACAACATCAACATCTAACATCTGCACGCAAGGTGCAGAAGTGTAGTACGAGAAAACCGACCCCATGTACTCAATAAGTAACAAACATAACTTTAGGTTGAAAGTAGTGACGAGCTGGAACAAGGTTCGGAGTCCAGCAACAATAGCCAACAACAGTTCATAAGAACATATTAAAAGTGATAAAATAAGTAAATTAGAGACAAAATGTTCAACTCGTTCACAGTTCCGGAAAAATAGGCATACTTTTCAAGTATATTAGTGAAAACCCAAATCTTTTACTGAAATCACCAAAATATGAGTAAGTTTGTAAAACTGTGATTTTTCCCAAAGCTTTCAACAGGTAAATGTTTTATTTTCAAATGGCACGAGGATAATTCATCTCTATGCCTAAATGTCAATATGTATTTGAAGTAATGAATGACGCAATACTATACGACACGAGGAAAATGCATCTCTATGCATGTATGTTAAGTGTGCATGTCAAATGCAATGCAACTCAGTGCTAAAACCATATGCATACTCTCAGAGTATCAATTCATTCAGTCCCACCAGTCACTCAGTCCTCCCAATCACTCAGTCCTCACAGTCAGTCAAACTTCACAGTCGCTCAGTCCTCCCAATCACTCGATAGTCTCTCTCGGAACTCGCACTCACACTCAGTGTTCATGCGCTCACTGTGGATGTGCAGACTCCGGAGGGGCAATTCCAGCCCAAGCGCTATAAAAAGTTAATCATGACATAAATCAATAAAGCTTGCTGCAACATGCAGCCCAATCCCATGAATATCCTCACTATCAGGCCCTCGACCTCACTTAGTCATCAATCTCTCCGGTCTCTCGGGCTCACAATGTCATGAAAAATGAGTCCAAAAATAATAATGTGATGTATCAATAAATGGCAACAGAGACTGAGATATGATATGCAAATGAATGCGTATGACTGAGTATGTAATTTCAATGTAACCAGATAACTCAACAACAGAAATGACCTTAGTGGTTCCCAATAGGATAAGCATATAGCCTAGGCATGGTTTCTAACATGGATCACAGCTCAATTACTCTATCATGTGGAGATTTCATGGATACAGATAAGATTAGGTAACTACACAGTACCACAGAAATATCCGAGTCATCAATTACACGGTGCACGCCCACATGCTCGTCACCTAGCATGCGCGTCACCTCAACACCAAACACATATCACATATATTCAGGGGTTCATACCCTCAGCACCAAGTTTAGAAGTGTTACTTACCTCGAACAAGCCAAATCCAATACCGAGCAAGCCAAATGATACTCCAACATGCCATTCCGCGCATCACGACCTCCAAACGGCTCGAAACTAGCCAAAAGCAGCTCAAATCCAACTCCGAATCAATGCTCAAAACTAAAAAAATTCATTCTATGAAATGTTAGACAAAAGCCCCAATTTTCACTTAAAAATTCACAATCCAATTATCAAAAAAGGAAGTTAGATTCATGAATACAACCAAAACCGAGTAGAGAATACTTACCCAATCCATACAGTGAAAATTGCTTCACAAATCGCTTCAATCCGAGCTCCAAAGCTCTAAATATGATAAAATAGCCGAAACCTCCAAAATAGAGTAATTTATTATCATTGGGAGAATTAATGAAAGGCGATGGCAGAAATACCATCGCGATTGCGAAGAAGGAAAGTGCACTACCCCAGAAATACACTACGCGATCGCGTACAACCCTTTGTGATTGTGATGAACAAACAACACTGCCTCCACAGATCCTCTATGCGATTGCGAATTGAACCATGCAAACACGAAGCACACAGGCTCCCACACTTCTCGAACGCATCACCTCTTACACGAACACGTAGAAGAAATTCCAGTTCCCAGCAACCCATTCTTAACATTATGCGAACACTGCCTACACCATGGGAACGCAGACCTTATTCAGCTCTAAGGTACGCGATCACGGTCCTCCAATCACGACCACGATTAAGAATATGCCAGTTCCAAGCTTTTCCTCTACGTGTTTGCATCACATGCTTCGCGATCACGTAGGCCAACAGCACCAGAAACCTGTCACGACCCAAACCCGACCCGTCATGATGGCGCCTATCGTGGAACTAGGCCAGCCTCAACTCGATAACCAACACAACAACAATAAGTTTTAAAACATTAACAAAAGATTTTAACATTTAAAGAAACTATTTGAAACATAAGAAATTCCAAGATAAGATACAATCCAGCCCAAAACTAGGGTGTCACTAAGTGCATGAGCGTCTAAGGAAATATATGGTCTATTACAATGTCTAAAGGAGAAACTAAAATACAACTAGAGAATAAGAAGGAGAGCCAAGGCCTGCGAAGGCTGAGTAGATACCTCAATAAACTCCTAAGCCCGAAACCTCGATCAACAACCGCCACTGGGTCCAAAAGTGCCTGGATCTGCACACAAGGTACAGGGGGTAACGTGAGTACACCAACTCAGTAAGTAACAAGTCCAAACTATGGACTGAAAAGTAGTGACGAACTCAACCTCAACAGATATAATAGAAATAACATACAGAAACGTAGGCATCCTCTACATGCCAATGCACCGACTGTATGAAATGCACAATGTGCTCCCACTCTCAAGTGCACAACCACTCGGTAGTGGATATGGCCATTCGGCCCAAGGAAATCCATCCCGAAACATAGACAACACTGACTGTGAGTCACTCAGTACCTAGGGAAAAAGGGAAATCCAACCCTGAGGAGAAATCTATCTCCAAGTATATACTTAAATACTCAACCATGCGGTACCGTATATGGCCATCCGGCCCAGGGAAATCCATCCCGGAACATACTCATCACCGACTATAAGTCAGCCGGTACCCAGGAAAAAGGCTAATTCAACCTTGTAAAGAAATCCATCTCTAGATATAAATACTTCGGACAAATCCACGTCGAGGGAAATCCATCCTTCAATAATATCATCCGCGCCCACTATGGTTGTGCAGACTCCGGAGGGGCTCCTACGGCCCAAGTGATATCATAATCAATATAATTGTTCCGGCGTGCAGCCCAACCCCATAATTGTCACTCAAAATCCGGCTCTTGGCCTCACTCAATCATCACTCTCCAATCTCACCCACGGACTCACAATGTCATGGAAACTAGCCCGGAAACAATGATATGCTAAGCCAATAATAACAACTGAGACTGAGATATGATATGAAATACATGAATATGACTTAGTACAAAATAACAGTGATATCAGTGAAATGACAGCAAGAAACGACCACTATGGGTCTCAACAGTATCGGTGTGAAGCCCTAACATGATATCTAGCATGCTTTACAGCTCAATTACTTTATCACATAATGGAAACACGGATATCAACAAGAAAGAGTCATTAAACGGTGCCATGGAATGAACCAGGTCACGATTTCGCGGTGCATGCCTGCACGCCCGTCACTTGGCATGTGCGTCACCTTAATACAAACCACATAACACGTAGTTTGCGGTTTCGAACCCTCAAAACCAAGTTTGAAAGCGTTACTTACCTCAAACCAAGCTAAAATCCTACTCCGCGACGCCTTTGCCTCTCAAATCGGCCTCCAAACGTCCTGAATCTAGTCACAATCAATACAACACAATCAATATATGCCAAAGGAACCAATTTCAGAAGAAAACTACTAAATTAGGCTCAAATCCCGAAATTGGCTCAAAACCGCCCCCCGTCCCACGTCTCGGAATCCGACAAAAGTCACAAAACTAGAAAGCCCATTCAGTCACGAGTCTACCCACACCAAATTCATCAAAATCTGACACCAAACGGCCACTCAAATCCCATAAATCATCTCTCCAATTCCCAAGCCTCAAACCCCTAAATTACACCTCAAAAACACACCAACTAGGTGGGAAAATCAGTGGGGAGACATAATTATTGAATAGAAATGATCACTAGGAACTTACCTCAAGAATCACGTTCAAAATCCTCTAAAAAATCTCCAAAACCGAGCTAAAAAATGTTAGAAATGTGAAAAATCCCAAAACCCTCGTTTTTGAACCTTTTATACTGCCCAGATGTCCTTCTTCGCGAACGCGGTAGTACCCTCGCGTTCGCGAAGCATAACTGCCTCAAACCCGAAATTTCTTCTACGCGAATGCGATCCACCACTCGCAAACGCTTACCTTAACCAGCTCGACAAATCGCAAACGCGACGCATTCCTCGCGAACGCGTAGACCAACGACCCGAGGTCCCCAGTTGCCTCCATTTCTCTTCGCGAACGCGACCCCTCTTACGTGTTTGCGTTGCACACTCGGACAAAACCTTTGCATTTGCATCCTCCTCTTCGCAAATGCGAAGAACCAAATTCCTCAACTCAAATCAACGCTTCACAAACGCGACCACCCTCTCGCGAAAGCGATGAAGAAAAACTCTGCAACAAATACCAGAAAATCTGCCAACTTTTAAAGCCAAATAATGATCCGTTAACCACCCGAAACTGACCCGAGGCCCTCAGGAGCTCAACCAAAAAATACCAACACTTCCACAACATCACTCAAACTTAGTCGAACCTTCGAATCACTCAAAACAACATCAAACACTAAATTACCCCCGTATTCAAGCCTAAGAACTTCTTAAACTTCCAAATTCCACAAACGACGCCGAAACCTATCAAATCACGTCCGAATGAACTTAAATTTTGCAAACAAGTCAAAAATGACACCACAAACCTACTCCAACTTCCGGAAATCCAATACGACTCCGATATAAAAAATTCCACTGTCGGCCAAAATCGCCAAAGTTCCAACTTTCACCAATTCAAGCCTAATTCTACCACAGACCTCCAAATCACATTCTGGATGCGCTCCTAAGTCTAAAATCACCTAATGGAGCTAACAGAATAATCCACATTCAGTTCCGAGATCGTTTACACATAAGTCAACATCCGGTCAACTTTTCCAACTTAAGCCTTCACATTAGAGACTAAGTGTCTCAATTCACTCAAAAATCACTCCGGACCCGAACCTACTGACCCGGTAAGACATAATACAGCTGAAGAACACAAATGATGCAGAAAAATGGGGAACGAGGCTGTAACTCTCGAAACGACCGGTTGTGTCGTTACATCCTCCTCCTCTTAATTCGTCGTCGAATGAGTCTAGAAACATACCCGGAGCCTCAAATAGGTGTGGATATCTGCTCCGCATCTTCCGCTCGGTCTCCCAATTAGCTTCCTCCACGGGCTAACCTCTCCGCTACACTTTCATTGAAGCTATATGCTTTGATCTCAGCTTTCGAACTTGCCGCTCCAAAAATAGCCACCGACTCCACATCATAAGTCAAATCACCATCTAACCGAACCGTGCTGAAATCCAAGACATGAGACGGATTGTCGATATACTTCCAAAGCATAGAAACATGAAATACTGGATGCACACCTAACAAGCTTGGTGGCAAAGCAAGCTCATAGGCCACCTCCCCAATCTTCCGGAGCACCTCAAATGGCCCAATAAACCGAGGGCTCAACATGCCCTTCTGTCCATACCTCATAACATACTTAATGGGTGAAACCTTCACCAAAACCTTCTCCCCAACCATGTCAGACGCATCACAGACTTTTCTATTCTCTTTTGTCTTGATTGTGCTGTGCGAAGCCGCTCCTGAATCACTTTCACCTTGTCTAAAGCATCCTTAACCAAGTCGGTACCCAGAAGCTTAGCCTCACCCAGCTCAAACCAACCCAATAGGGATCTACACCGCCTCCCATATAAAGCCTCATACGGAGCCATCTGAATGCTCGACTGATATTGTTGTAAGCAAACTCCGTGAGTGGTAGAATATGGTCCCATGAACCACCAAAATCAATGACACACGCACGTAACATGTCCTCCAAATCTGAATAGTGCGCTCGGACTGTCCGTCCGTCTGAGAATGAAATGTTGTACTCAACTCAACCTGAGTGCCCAACTCTCGCTGCACAGCTCTCCAAAACTGTGATGTAAACTGCATGACTCTATTTGAAATGATGTAAACTAGCACACCGTGAAGGTGAAAAATCTCTTTGATGTAAATCTTCGCCAACTGGTCTGAAGAATCGGTAGTACACACAGGAATGAAGTACGCGGACTTGGTCGGTTGATCCATAATTAACCAAATAGCATCAATCTTCCTTGAAGTCCGTGGGAGCCCAACTACGAAATCCATGGTGATCTGCTCCCACTTCCACTCTAGAATCTTTATCTGCTAAAGCAAGCCACCCGGCCTCTGATGCTCATATTTCACCTCCTGACAGTTGAGACACCGAGCTACAAACCCAACTATATCTTTCTACATTATCCTCCATCAATAATGCTGCCTCAAATCCCGATACATCTTCGCGGCACCCGGATGGATGGAATACTGTGAACTATGGGTCTCCTCTAGAATCAACTCCTATAGCCCATCCACATTGGGCACACATGTTCGGCCATGCATCCTCAATAACCCGTCATCACCAATAGTCACATATCTAGCATCATCATGAAGAACATTTTCCTTGAGGACAAGCAAATGAGAATCATCATATTGGCGCTCTCTGATACGATCAAACAAGGAAGACCGAGAAACCACACAAGCTAGGACCCGACTGGATGCCGAAATATCCAACCTTACAAATCGATTGGCCAGGGCCTGAACATCAACTGCAAGAGGTCTCTCTCCAACATGTAGGAATGCATGACTACCCATACTCACTGCCTTCCTACTCAAGGCATCGGCCACGACATTGGCCTTTCCCGGATGGTACAAAATGGTAATATCATAGTCCTTTAGCAGCTCCAACCATCTCCGCTGTCTCCAATTGAGATCCTTCTATTTGAACAAGTGCTGGAGGATGCGATGATCAGTAAACACCTCACAAGACACACCATAGAGATAGTGCCTCCAAATCTTCAATGCGTGAATAATGGCAGCCAACTCCAAATCATGAACAGGGTAGTTCTTCTCATAGGGCTTCTACTAATGCAAAGCATAAGCAATCACTCTCCCCTCTTCCATCAAAACAGACCCGATACCTATCCGAGAAGCATCATAATATACTGAATATGAACCAGAAGCTGATGGCAGAACTAACACTGGATTTATGGTCAACGCAGTCTTGAGCTTCTGAATGCTCGCCTCACACTCATCCGACCACCTGAAAGGAGCACCCTTTTGGGTCAATTTGGTCAAGGGTGATGCAATAGACGAGAAACCCTGAAAGAACTGGCAGTAATAACCCGCCAAACCAAGAAAGCCACGAATCTTTGTGGCTGAGAACGGTCTGGGCCAACTCTGGACCGCCTCTATCTTCTTCGAATCCACCTGAATACCCTCACCGGACACCACATGCCCAAAGAACGCCACTGAACTGAGCCAAAACTCATATTTGGAGAACTTAGCAAAAAGCTTCTCCTCCCTCAGCCGGTGCAACACAATCCGCAAATGTTGGGCATGCTCCTCCTAGCTACGAGAATACACCAGGATATCATCAATGAATACAATAACAAACGAGTCGAGATAAGGTTGGAAAACACTGTTCATCAAATGCATGAACGCTGCTGGGGCATTGGTCAGCCCAAAAGACATCACAAGGAACTCATAATGACCATATCGGGTCCTGAAAGCTATCTTAAGGATGTCTGAGTCCCTAATCTTCAACTAGTGATACCCTGACCTCAAATCAATCTTGGAAAACACCCTCTCTCCCTGAAGCTGGTCAAGTAAATCATCAATACGAGGTAAGGGATACTTGTTCTTGATTGTGACTTTGTTCAATTGCCTGTAATCAATGCATATTCTCACGGTGCCATCCTTCTTCTTCACAAATAGAACTGGTGCACCCCAAGGTGACACACTAGGCCGAATAAACCCCTTATCAAGGAGTTCCTCAAGTTGTTCCTTCAATTCCTTTTACTCCGCCGATGAAATACGATATGGTAGAATAGAAATGGGATGAGTGCCTGATCACTGCCAACTCGATGCTACACCAAGGTAGGAAGAGCGGGTCGCAATAGCTTTTACCCGAATAGTGGTCGGGATCGATTTCCACAGGGAGCTAGTAGTTGAGTTGGATTTTCTATCTAGTCTAGAGATGTGTTTGTACTCCTAATGTCACTTCAAACATTCTTGGCTTTTGATTTTTATAACTATTATGATAAGACTACTGATTAACACTAAATTATGCTATTAGAATATTGTAAAGTTGTATCTAATGGGAAGAAAGGCACTAGGGTCGTGGCATTGCCTAGGTGGCTAATTGACGGGTAGATGTTACTAAGAATAGATTGACATATTTGGGGCTTATGCTATAACCGTTGCACAATTGTACCCACTCTCACACCTCTTGGTAGAGAGAGTGATTTTGCCCAATTGACTCTCTCGAGACCAATTGGGTAGGCCAATTAGATCAAGCAACTAGGGTTCAAGTAGGGTGATTACTCTCTCGAGATTTAACCCGTTAATTGGGACTATCATTTCTCACGAGTCCATCCCAATTCCTTGTTGGGTCAATTTTGGGGTCATAAACCTTCTTTCTCAAGAAGGGTCAAACCTATTAAGCTTGAATCTATGTTTGCAACCACAAATTCGAAATTAAAACATAAAATCAGCCCAAATAGCAAATACTCATAATAAATCTAACCCTAGATGGCAACACCCATCAATTACCCACACTAGGGTTGAGCCACAACCCTAGATAATGGGTTTAGCTACTCATGCTAGATACAGAAATTGAAGAAATAGATGAAGAACTAAGCATATTAATTAATTACTAAGAAGAAACAACAATAATAAAGAGCAAAAATACCAAAAATGGCTACAATATCGAGTCTCACGAGCTCAGCTGCGTTCAGATTATAAAACTTAACCTAAAAATGGTAAAATGTTCTATTTATACTAGGCTGGAAAAACTGGACAAAAATACCCCTGCGAGGTCAGCGCGGACCGCGCAAAAAAGACCGCGGCCGCACTGGCTCTTGGACTTCTGGTTTCTGCTTCTCTGAAGTTGAGGACTGCGGACTGCGTGGAAATGCAGTGCGGCCGCGGTGGAGGTTGGCGAGGCCGCACACAAAGGAGTGCGGAGCGCATTGCTTGAAATTGTCAAAACTTCAACTCTCTAAATCTTGTTCACACGGACCGCACAAAAGTGTGAAGCGGCCGCATAGCCTGACTGCGGACCGCAGACCGCGAGAATCCAACCCCGGCCACGTAGCACTTCCACTGAATATGCCATGTCTCTGAACCTCCTAGTGCGGCCGCATCCACTTTTGCGCGGTCCGCACTAGGCCCTTTTTCCTCAATTCTCTTGGTCATTGATACTTGAGCAGGTTTCACTCCTTTTTGAGCCGATCTTTGATATTTCATCACTTTGTCGACCAAACCTGCAATCAAGCACAACCTGTGAGCATTTTGGGGCTATTTTGTAGCAATTTATACTTAAAGCATAGGCAAGTAGGGGCATAAAACACGTTAATATCCTAACTTATCAACCCCCCCAAACTTAAGCCTTTGCTTGTCCTCAAGCAAACAAAATAAGACCCACCCCTTAAAGGAAAATCCAAGTAATTCCAGCTATCCTAAAGCAACCTCAACAAGCATCAATTGGGACTATCAATTGCCCTCAATATGAATGCATCATTAACACATTTAAACTTTGAAAAACCATGGATCAAGTGTGACACAAGAGCATCAAGAGTTGACACATTTCATCAAAGAACTTCTCTCAATTATTTTGGTCATTGTGGAACCCAAACTCACACATCCTCGACTCTCCCTAAGCGAACCTCACCTTTTAGAGTATTAACACACAAATCGAGGTTGATGGAGTTTCACTCATCTCCCTCAACAAAGGTCACAAGTCCGGCTCAAGGTGTCATATGCTTTCCCCTTATGTAAGTATCCACTAATGTAGGTTTCCTTCAACTCCAGATCCTATAGGGCTTTTGTGGAGTCATTGTGAAGGCTTTTGGGTAAGGGTAGGACATGTTTTTATTGAAGTAGGTTCAATCTTCCCTTAAACACTTCTTTTGATTCATTTTTGGCACAACTCTCTTGACTCTTTTGAGCATTTCACTTGTTTACAAGGGGTTAGAGAGACACATTGTCACTCTTTCTTATGCAATTCAAAACATTTCTCCTTTCTCTACTTTTTCCACACCTTTTTCACTTTTGTTTTCCTTGAATCCCTTTTTATTCTTGTTCACAGTGGACTTTCTTTTTGTCTTTTTCTTTTCTTGCTTTTTTTTTCATTGCCTTCCTTTTTCTTTTGCTTTTGTACCTTTCTACCACTTTGTTTCCTTTCTTGCCTCTCCCCCCAAACTTAGACATTTGCCATTACTCAAGGGAAGATTTGGGTGCCAAGAGAGGGTAATCACTTGAACGGGTATAGGCTTGTAGCATTGGTTCTTGAAAGAAAAAGGTTTAAGGCTCAAAATGGTTAACTAGGGATCATCTCTTTGGTAGGCTATGGAATTGTTCAACTTAACATTCGGATCAAGGAGAGCCTATAATCACTTCTCAAGTCAAATTTCACCTAGGATTTCGCCTCAACAAACATTCAGGGCATGTTCTAGACCATTGGCTCGGGACTTGGACTCACAATTCGATTCCTCACCATACATGCTAGGGGATTGCTAAAGACAACGAGTCGAGGGCCCACAACGACCTTAGTTACGATTCAAGTGCACAATGGTCCGAAAAGACCACATGATGATTGTTTGGTCAACGCAAGAGTCTCAAAGCCACGACTTTCACCATCCTAAACACAACATTATGTCTTTGACCATGGGATCAAAGGCAAATGTGCTAGGCCCAAGTGAAGCTTTGCTTGAGGTACCCTTAACTACAACTATCAAAAACAAAAGAAAAATCAAAGAAACGGACTCAAACCCTAAAGAAGGTTGTCACTCCATCCATCATCGGGAAGAGCCACCCGGTTCACACAATACTCCACCCTGGAAAGAACCGTGGCTTTAAGAAAACCAAGGGCTTATTGGAAGCGTAAAAAACAAAACAAGAGGCTACGAGCCTAACTATAAAGCTAAAAACAAAAAATTTTGCGAAAATAGAAAATAGAATGAATATGTACAATAAGGGACTAGAATATACAACGGGGAATGAATATGTACAGAAATGTAACTTTACATACAGACCAAAAGAGAGAATAAAAAGTAGAAGAAAAGTGGCTAAAGTGTAAAGTTATATACAGCCCAAAATAGAAAATCAAAGTAAAGCATAAACTAACAATCTGTATATACAGTCATCCAGATAATCAACAAAAAAGTAGGGCACACCCCCACGAATAAAAGTTGGCATTGTCCCCAATGCCAACTACCAAACTAAGCATCAAAGAAAGTCATGAGAAAAGATATAGGGGCTCCCTAAGCCTGGTCCATCTGCATGGGAGCATCAGTGGTCCCTAAGTCCTCCATATGTGCGGGAGCCTCAGACTGGCTCCCGGCCTCCTGCTGCTCAACTGCTGGGCCTAGGGCCTGTTCCTGGACCGGTTGGATGTCAGGTGCATCTTGAGGCAAACTGGAGGAGGCCTCCTGTGGGACTGCCACCTCAATAACTGTATCCGTTGTGCTGGGGAGCTTCCTCTTCTTCCTAGGCTGCCTGGGTGCCTGCTCCTGCTGTGGCTCTGCTACTGGTGCTGGGGCTGGGTCCCCGAATAGCAAGTCTAGAGTCATCTGGTCTGCCAATAGCTTGTCCACATCTGCCCTGAGCTGCTTCACAGACTCTTTGGAAGCCCGTGATCTCCTCATCTTCTTGTGCTCCTTGGCAAGCTCCTTCAGAGCCTTGCCATGTGACTCTACAGCTATAGTCAAAGTAGCATGTGTCTTCATAATCCTTTCCTGGTTCTCCAGGAGCTTCTTCAAAGTGTCCTCAATGGACTGAGGAATCTGAGCTGGCTGAGGTGCTGATTGGGTCTGAATAGTGGAAGACAATGTGGACAACTTGGATGTCGCAGCTGACATCCAGTTGTTCAAGCTAGCCAATGTCTGGCTCAACTGATGGGCAGTGAAGGGATGAGTTTTAGAAGATGGCACTCCCGGGCCTGCTGAAGAACTGGGACCAGCAGTAGAGGAAGGTTCTGGAGGAAAGTCTACTCCTGTAGTGGCAGCAGGCTCGGTGGAAGGCTCTACCGCAACTAGCTCCTCAGACTGGCCAGTTGGGGCAGAAGCAGGTGGCTGGTAGTTCTTGGACTTAGGGTTGTCCGGGCCCTGCATACTGTACCAAGAATAGGGAGCCACAGGCTTGGTCTTGACATCATATCTTTTCTTCTCCACCTCCATGTCCCGGAAATACATTGAAAGGGTGTAGGGAAAAGGATAATTCCGGTCATGCTCTTGCCCCACAGCAGAAATCACACGGGACATCACATTACCCACATTGATAGGGTACCCGGCCATAATAGATGCAACAAGAACCGCCCGGGTAAGTGGAATGGTCTGATCGTGGGTAGAAGGGTCAAGCCGACTGCATACAAATGTCAACCACCCTCGAGCCTCAAAGTTGAAGGTCTTCCGGTATATTTTTCTCCCTGCCTGCAACCACTCTGGTACAGTACCTGGAATTGCCAAATACTGGGCCAACCAAGGACGGACTTCCTCACCCATCCCTAAATTGGCCAGATAAAGTGACTCATCTTCATCCGGGAAACCCAAGTACTCATTTAAAGATTTTCCATCAAACAACACTGTTTTGTCTCGAACTTTGGTCACCTTAGTATCCATGACGATGTGAGCCACATTAGAGTAGAATTCCCTGACCATGTGCTCATTAGCATCGATGCACTTCTCCATGAAAAACTCCCAGCCCCATCTAGTTCTGGACTCCCTCTGCATATTAGGGTTGTGGGGTAAGAGGTCAGTGTCAATAAAACTCCTCTCCGGTATCAACTTCCTCACCGGCCACCACTCCCTAAACTTGTGGTAAGCCACTTGGCTCACGAATCTATCCTCCCACTCTTCGGCTTTCCTAGTCCGTGTAACTCCCCCAATGTGAGGCTCACCTCCCTCATCTCTGCCTGCACTCTCCCCAGATAATAAAGCTGTGGGGGAGGTGGAGTATTTCCCACTACCGGCTGCGGACTCGTCAGATGAATCCGAGACTACATTCACTGGTCTTTTGGAGGTGGGTGATGGTGGAGGGGTATCAACTAGGGTGGAGGGGGGTCCGGTTATGTAATTTGGGACTGAATCTGAGGAGATGTCTTTAGGAGGGCACATACTCACCGTCCCCGACGAACGAATAGCAGTCCTTATCAGCAACTTTTATCAAATTTCTGGGTCTTTTTTATGTTCTCCCGAGCCTGGGGAGTGAGTTTTGCTATTCTCTTGCCTTTACCCACTTGGGAGGAACCACCTCTCCCGGGTTGTTGTGATTGTTTGCCTCCCCTTTGTTTAACCATTATCTGCAAAGATAAGCATCTAACATTGTTAGTTTAAGCACATGCAGTGAAACAGGTGAATGAAATAGATTGCAGAGATAATTGCAGTCCACAGTTGCAGAACAGGTTGCAGAACATAGCACCGCGGACCACATAAAACAGGAGTGCGGCTGCGTTGGAGGCACCGCAGATCGCACAAAAGTGACCGCGGTCCGTGGTGGGCAAAGGTCCCAAAACATAACTCTCTGAATCTCCCACCGCGGTCCGCACAAAAAGGGACCGCGGCCGCGGTGGGCTAGCGCGGACCGCACAAAACTGTAATGCGGCCGCGCTGGAAACATTTAACTTGAAATCACAAGAGCACCGCATTTCGCACAAACATGCAACACGGACTGCGTCAGGGCAGCGCGGTCGTGCAAAGGCGACCGCGGTCCGCGCTGAGCTAGGGTTTACGGGCACTAAGTTAGGGTTTCATTTTTACCATACTTGTTCAAGTTTTTACACCTACTTTGTCCCTACTCAGTTCACCCATTGATTAAGCACATTCAACACATAACCCCGGTTTTAAACTATCCTAAACTAACAATTAAATAAAAAGAAGAAGCTAAAGCTACTGGGCAAGCCATAAAAATGATGATATAAAATTAATTAATCACAAATGCATGAAATGTTACCAGGTTTGTGAAGATTGAATGCAATTAGTCCAATCAAGCAAGAGTTACGGTCTCAGAAAGGGATGAATAGTAGATTTAGGGCTCTGGGTTTCCAAATTGCGAAAAGGGTACAATGAGACCCTTGGTCTCTATTTATAGACAACCCGTGGGCCCCTTACTTACCTACCAGCGCGGCCGCACAAAAGCGACCACGGACCACGCTGGGTTTCAACATATGAAGTTTCAGAAGGCAATCTTGGCACGACCGCGTTAAAGTATACCGCGGCCGCGAAGGTCCACCGCGGCCCGCACAAACTTGACCGCGGCCGCGGTGGAAAACTTCAGAGAGCATTATATTTGGATCATGCCAGTGCGGACCGCGCAGAATAGTACCGCGATCGCACTGGCAAACTTCAAAGACTGTTCAATTTGTTCCAACTTATTTTGCACTGCATCAACACAAGCCCTGCAACATGTCATAACCAATTAGCTCAAAAATCCTAAGCTACAAAGAAAATCAAAGAAAAAAAGAAAAAAGAAACATGGGTTGCCTCCCAAGAAGCGCCTGATTTAACGTCGCGGCACGACGCATGTTACCATCACATCACTTCAAATGAATGAGTGTCACCACGTGGCTGTCATCAAACTTCCCCAAATAATGCTTGACACGATGCCCATTGACCCGGAAAACTTCACCATTCTTGTTCTTGAGATCAAGAGTACCAAACGGAGTCACACATACAACTTCAAATGGCGCACTCCACTTTGACTTGAGCTTTCCCGGAAATAACCTCCACCGGGAGTTGAAAAGAAGAACCATATCACCAACCTTGAATTCCTTTCCCCGAGCATATTTGTCGTGAAGATACTTCATCTTGTCCTTATACAAGGACGAGCTGGAGTAGGCATGAAATCTAAACTCATCAAGCTCATTAAGTTGCTCAACACGGAGATTCTCCACAACGTCCCTTTCCAAGTTCAACTTTCTCAAGGCCCACATAGCCTTGTGTTCCAATTCGACCGGAAGATGGCAAGCTTTCCCAAACACCAACCGGTACGGGGACATACCAATTGGGGTCTTGTAAGCCGTCCGGTACGCCCATAAGGCGTCATCCAACTTTTTCGACCAATCGGTCCTATTAGCATTGACCATCTTGGACAAGATACTCTTTATTTCTCGGTTGGAGACTTCCACTTGACCACAAGCTTGAGGATGATAGGGGTGGTCACTTTGTGATTTACTCCATACTTGGCAAGCAATGAATCAAAAGCCTTGTTGCAAAAGTGAGACGCCCCATCACTAATGATAGCACAAGGGGTGCCAAACCTTGTGAAAATACTCTTTTTCAGGAATGCCACAATACTCCGGGCTTCATTGTTGGGTAAAGCCATGGCTTCAACCCACTTTGAGACATAGTCCACCGCCACGAGAATATAAGTATTCTCACAAGAGCTCACGAAAGGACCCATGAAATCAATGCCCCAAACATCAAAAATATCCACCTCGAGAATCGTATTGAGAGGCATCTCATCCCTTTTTGAAATTCCGCCGGCTCTTTGGCATGCATCACATCTCTTTACCAAGTCACTAGCATCTTTAAACAAAGTCGGCCAATAAAAACCGCAACTCAAGACCTTTGAAGCCGTTCTCACCACTCTGTGATGGCCACCATAGGGGGAGGAGTGACAAGCCTCCAAAATGCTCAATTGTTCACCTTCCGGGACACATCTTCTAATCACACCATCCGTGCAAATTTTAAACAAGTACGGATCATCCCAATAAAAATCCAAACTATCCCGTTTGAGTTTCTTCTTTTGGTTGGAAGAGAGCTCACACGGGACAATTCCGGTCACAATGAAGTTGCGATGTCCGCGAACCATGGCATGTCACACATTGACACGGAAAGAAGTTGCTCGTCGGGGAATGTATCATTTATCTCAAGGCTGTCACATGGCCTCCCTTCTTCCTCCAACCGGGACAAACGGTCCGCAACTTGGTTCTCACTTTCCTTCTGGTCCACTATTTCTAAGTCAAATTCTTGAAGAAGTAACACCCATCTCATGAATCTTGCCTTGGAATCCTTCTTGGTCATCAAATACCTAAGGGCGGCATGGTCCGTGTGCTCAATCACCTTGGCCCCCATAAGATAAGGCTGAAATTTCTCCATGGCAAATACAATGGCCAATAACTCCTTCTCCGTCACCGTGTAATTTCGTTGAGCTTCATTCATAGTCTTACTTGCATAATACACGGGATGGAAAATTTTGTTAACCCGTTGACCCAACACCGCCCCCACTGCAACATCACAAGCATCACACATTAGTTCAAAGGGTAAACTCCAATTAGGTGCGGTTATGATAGGGGTAGTGGTCAACTTGTGCTTTAAAAGTTCAAAGGCCCCCATGCATTTTTCATCAAAAACAAACTTGGCATCTTTCTCTAGCAATTTGCAAAGGGGATTCACAACCTTCGAGAAGTCTTCGATAAACCGCCAGTAGAACCCGGCATGCCCAAGAAAACTCCTCACCCCTTTGACAGAAGTAGGGGGAGGGAGCCTTGAAATCACCTCAATCTTCACCTTGTCTACTCAATCCCATGCTTTGAAATCTTGTGACCCAATACTATACCTTCTTCAACCATAAAATGGCATTTTTCCTAATTGAGAACGAGGTTAGTTTCTTCACATCGAGCCAAGACTCTATCCAAATTTACCAAGCATTCATCAAAAGAGTCACCAACCACACTAAAGTCATCCATAAATACCTCCAATATGTCTTCCACCATGTCGGTGAAAATAGCCATCATGCAACGTTGGAAGATCGCCGGAGCATTGCACAACCCGAATGGCATCCGAGAGAAAGCAAATGTACCATAGAGGCATGTAAAAGTGGTCTTCTCTTGGTCCTCCGGGGCAATTAAGATTTTATTGTAGCCCGAGTACCCATCCAAAAAACAATAGAATGCTCGCCCCACAAGGCAATCAAGCATTTGATCGAGGAATGGCAAGGGAAAATGATCCTTGCGGGTCACCTTGTTGAGTTTCTGGTAGTCCATACAAACTCTCCACCCGATAATGGTTCGAGTGGGAATAAGCGCATTGTTGTCGTTGGTCAGCACCGTCATCCCTCCTTTCTTTGGCACACATTGGACTGGAGAAGNTTGGGTTGTATCATTGATTGCAAACATGGAATACCACCTTCTCACTCTCCCACTCAGAATGTCAACTCACCCGCTTCAACATCAACCAAGGCCTTCCCCTTAGCTAGGAAAGGTCTCCCAAGAATAATCGGCACATTAAAGTCCACTTCACAATCCAATATGACAAAGTCGGCCAGCAATATGAATTTGTCCACCCGGACAAGAACGTCATCAATTATACCCAAAGGCCGCTTCATCGACCGGTCTGCCATTTAAAGTCTCATCGAGGTTGGCCTAGGTTTCCCAATTCCCAAAGTCTTGAAGACTGAATAAGGCATCAAATTAATGCTAGCCCCCAAGTCATAAAGGGCCTTAGCAAACTCCGCACTAGCGATAGTGCAAGGGATATTAAAAGCTCCAGGGTCTTCAAGTTCGGGTCCATAGAATGCACTATCGCACTAACTTGGTCAGTCAACTTTATTGTTTCACAATCCATGGAACGCTTCTTTGTGACCAAATCCTTCATGAACTTTGCATAGCCCGGAATTTGTTCAAGTGCCTCCACCAAAGGCACATTGATTGTAAGGCTTTTCATCATATCTATGAACTTCTTAAATTGATTGTCACTCTTTTGCTTTGCTAACCGCTGAGGATAAGGTGGAGGTAGTCTAGGCAAAGGTGCCTTGGCTTTTGGCATCACCGGCTCCGGCATGTCCATTATGTGCTCCCTAGACGGGTACACGGCCTCTTGAGTGTCCACCTCGGCCTCATCAATATCTATCCTCATTTCATTGTTCACATTTGTCTCAACCACATCTTCAACAATCAAAGGACCCACATCTTCTTGGAACCCAACATCATCATTCACAACTCGATTTTCATTCGAGGCATGCACATCACCGCCTCTCCCACATCTTGTTGTAACTCCCATCACATGATTGTTACCTCCCTTCGGGTTCACTAACGTATCACTTGGTAGAGCACCCTTAGGTCGGGTATTCAAAGCTTGAGAAATTTGGCCTAGTTACACTTCTAGGTTCCGGATAGATGTTTTATGAGAAGCCAATTATGCATCGGAGTCTTGGTTCTTTTTCATCATTTGTTCGAACATCATTTCTATCCTCCCCATATCACTTCCTGAAGAACTGGACCCTTGAGATTGAAAGGGGGGTGGATGGTTCGGTTGTTGGTACATGGGGGGCCTTTGAAAGCCTTGCCCCCAGTTGCCTTGATTTCCGCCATTATTCCACCCTCCTTGATTGTTGTTGTTGTTGCTCCAATTATTATTGTTCCCGTTCCAATTGCCTTGATTGTTGCCTTGGTTACCCCAATTGCTGTTTTTATTTTTGTTGTTCCAATTGCTACCACCTTGTTGTTGGTTATTGTTATTCCAATTACCGTTGCCTTGTTGATTGCCCCAATTTCCTTGGGGACGCCATTGTTGATTCCCTTGATTTCCTCTATTCCCTTGGTAGTTATTGTCATATTGACATTCCTCGCTTTGATCATCATAGCACTCATTCGAATAACCACCACCATCATTGTTGTTGTCAAATTGCTCACCATTAGCTTGAGGTTGTTGTTGTCCTCTTTGCCTCCTTTTTAGCATAGAAACACCTTCCATTGCATTGACTTGGCGCGGGTTTTGGACTTGTTGCAATTGCGCCTTCGCCAATTGATTCATAGTTGTTGTAAGCTCGGCAATAGCTTGGCCATGATCATTCAATTCCTTGTGCAAATCGATGACTGTGGGGTCACCTTGGGGTACATTTGCTCGACTTTGCCAAGCCGAAGAGGTGTCGGCCATTTCATCAAGTACATCGCATGCCTCTTTGTAAGAAAGTTTCATAAAGTTCCCTCCGGCTAATTGATTCACAATGCACTGATTCGTGGTGTTGATGCCCCGATAAAAAGTTTGTTGTATCATCGCCTCGGTCATGTTGTTATTAGGGCACTCCTTCACCATTGTTCTATATCTTTCCCATATCTCGTGCAAAGGTTACGTTGGCATTTGCTTGAAAGCTAGAATCTCATCCCGAAGAGCCGCCATATGACTTGGAGAAAAGAACATGGCAATAAATTTGTCCGCCAATTCATCCCGTGTGGTGTAGAATGATTGGGGAGCCTTTCTAACCAATCCAACGCTTTACCCCGAAGAGAGAACGGGAAAAGCCTCAATCTCAATGCATCCTCGGACACGTTTGTTTGCTTGCTACCCCAGCATGTATCTACGAACCCCTTCAAGTGCTTGTAGGCATTTTGATCGGAGGCGCCCGTAAAATACCCTCTTTGCTCGAGCAAGGTCAACATAACATTTGTGATTTGAAAGTTCCCCGCCCCGATTCGGGGAGGAACAATGGCACTCGCACATCCTTGATTCGGCAGCACTCGAGGAACCGCTCTTGGGGGTGACGGAGGAGGGTCTGGGACGTTGTCATTAGCATTGGCCTGGCGGCCTCTTCGTGGTCCTGGAGGTACAAGAGGCACCTCCTCATCTCCAATATCCTCAACCTCCTCCCCCGTAAGCACATTTCCAAGAGGGTCGTTTGCATTTAAAGCCATAGTACCTAAGTAATCGACACAAACAAAATTAGTAAACAAGAAGGAAAGAGAAGCAAAACACAAAACTAACCAAACAGATAGTCAACACCGTAAGCTCCCCGCAACGGCGCCAAAAAGTGATTGCTGCCAACTCGACGCTACACCAAGGTAGGAAGAGCGGGTCGTAATAGCTTTTACCCGAATAGTGGTCGGGATCGATTTCCACAGGGAGCTAGTAGTGGAGTTGGATTTTCTATCTAGTCTAGAGATGTGTTTGTACTCCTAATGTCACTTCAAACATTCTTGGATTTTGATTTTATAACTATTATGATAAGACTACTGATTAGCACTAAATTATGCTATTAGAATATTGTAAAGTTGTATCTAATGGGAAGAAAGGCACTAGGGTCGTGGCATTGCCTAGGTGGCTAATTGACGGGTAGATGTTACTAAGAATAGATTGACATATTTGGGGCTTATGCTATAACCGTTGCACAATTGTACCCACTCTCACACCTCACGGTAGAGAGAGTGATTTTGCCCAATTGACTCTCTCGAGACCAATTGGGTAGTCCAATTAGATCAAGCAACTAGGGTTCAAGTAGGGTGATTACTCTCTCGAGATTTAACCCGTTAATTGGGACTATCATTTCTCATGAGTCCATCCCAATTCCTTGTTGGGTCAATTTTGGGGTCATAAACCTTCTTTCTCAAGAAGGGTCAAACCCATTAAGCTTGAATCTATGTTTGCAACCACAAATTCAAAATTAAAACATAAAATCAGCCCAAATAGCAAACACCCATAATCAATCTAACCCTAGATGGCAAACCCATCAATTACCCACACTAGGGTTGAGCCACAACCCTAGCTAATGGGTTTAGCTACTCATGCTAGATACAGAAATTGAAGAAATAGATGAAGAACTCAGCATATTAATTAATTACTAAGAAGAAACTACAATAATAAAGAGCAAAAATGCCGAAAATGGCTACAATATCGAGTCTCACGAGCTCAGCTGCGTTCAGAATATAAAACTTAACCTAAAAATGGTAAAATGTTCTATTTATACTAGGCTGGAAAAACTGGATAAAAATACCCCTGCGGGGTCAGCGTGGACCGCGCCAAAAGAACCGCGGCCGCACTGGCTCTTGGACTTCTAGATTCTGCTTCTCTGAAGTTGAGGACCGCGTGGAAATGCAGCGCGGTCGCGGTGGAGGTTGGCGCGGCCGCACACAAAGGAGCGCGGAGCGCATTGCTTGAAATTGTCAAAACTTCAACTCTCTGAATCTTGTTCACGCGGACCGCACAAAAGTGTGAAGCGGCCGCATAGCCTGACCGCGGACCGTGAGAATCCAACCGCGGTCGCGTAGCACTTCCACTAAATATGCCATGTGTCTGAACCTCCTAGTGCGGCCGAATCCACTTTTGCGCGGTCCGCACTAGGCCCTTTTTCCTCAATTCTCTTGGTCATTGATACTTGAGCAGGTTTCACTCCTTTTTGAGCCGACCTTTGATTTTTCGTCACTTTGTCGACCAAACCTGCAATCAAGCACAACCTGTGAGCATTTTGGGGCTATTTTGTAGCAATTTATACTTAAAGCATAGGCAGGTAGGGGCATAAAACACGTTAAAATCCTAACTTATCAGTGCCCGAAACTAAATCAATACTGAAGTCAATATCCTTCTCCAGCGACATGCCCGGCAGGTCTGCAGGAAACACATCCGAAAAATCCCTCACCACCGGAACTGAGTCAATAGTAGGAGTCTCTACACTGACGTCCCTCACAAAGGCCAAATAAGAAAGACAACGCTTCCCAACCATTCGCTGGGCCTTCAAGAATGAAATTACTCTACTGGGAACATAATCCGACGAACCTTGCCACTAAACCTGTGGCACTCCCGGCATACCCAACGTCACCGTCTTAGCATGACAGTCCCGAATAGCATGATACGGAGACAACCAATCCATGCCCAATATCACATCAATAGTCACTACACATAACCAATATACATGGTCCAGAACAATAGTATCGCCCACCAGTACAGATACATGAACAGATGAAACAAGGGACTCGCGGGGCGTATCCAAATAATGAGCAAAATACGATGACTCATATGTAAAAGTGGAACCAGGATCAAATAGTACAGAGGCATCCCTATGGCAAACTGAGATACTACCTGTGATCACAACATTTGAAGCAATAGCATCTGGTCTGGCAGGGAGTGCATAGAAACGTGCCTGACCGCCACCTGATCGGCCTCCCCCTCTAGGGCGACTACTAGTTGACTGACCTCCACCCCGAGCTGGCTGGGCGGGTGGTGAAGTAACTGATGTTAAAGTCGAAGGCTAACTCCTCTGTTGGGATGAACCTCCTTTAAGGCGGGGATAGAACCTCTTGATATGACCCCAATATCCACACTCAAAGAAACCTCTACCGGCCATTCGCAATGAGGACTGAAGGGAGCCCCATGCACCGGGATACCCGCTAGAAGGACCAGGCATAGAGGAACCCTGAGCTAATGGTGCATAAGACGAACTCTGAGCTAGAACAACATTAAGAGTTGAGTGGCCCTGCTGATAACTATGAGAACCATGGCCAGATGATACGCCACGGTGAACTTGACGAGCCGTCTGAGCATGCCTGAAGGGACGGCCCCTGCCTTGGTGAAACTGACCTCCCGAAGGAACACCACTAAAACTACCAGATCCACGAGGCCTCTTAGCCTTCTATCTCTACTCACTCATGGTGGAGAATCGACTCTATATCCCGAGCAATGTCAATAACCTCCTCAAAAGAAGCACCAGACATCCTCTCTCTAGTCAGAAGAATCCGCAGCTGATATGTGAGGCCATCAATGAACCTCCTGATCCTCTCCCTATCTGTGGGAACCAACCAGATAGAATGACAGACCAACTCAGAGAATCTCATCTCATACTGAATCACACTTATATCATCCTGACGCTACTGCTCGAACTGCCTGCGCAGCTCCTCTCTGCGGAACTATTGCACATACTTCTTCAGGAAGAGAATGGAGAACTTCTGCCATGTAAGCTGCGCTGCACCAAGCGGCCTACGCCTCTCATAAGACTCCCACCTGGTGAAGGCATCTCCAGAGAATAGAAAAGTAGTGAACGAGACCCCCCTTGTCTCCAAAATACCCGTTGTACGGAGGATCCTTTAACACTTATCCAAGAAACCCTGGGCATCCTCGCCCTCTGCACGGCTGAAACTCGGAGGCTGAGGTCTACCAAACCTCCCCAATTTATGCTTCTCATCATCAGGCATGGAAGAAACCACATAGTCCTGAGCAGCTACAACCGGCTGCACTGGTGGTGCCCCCGCTGTCTGAAGTCCCTGAACAACCTGCTCGGGTGTGCGGGCGGCGGGAGTCTAAGTTCCTCCCCTAGCTTGGGAAGTGGTTGCTGTAGTAGAAATAGAGACCGCCTGAGCAAGGCTGGTGCACGTGGTCAGAATCTGAGCCAAGGTTTCCTGAAGACCTGGAATCACGAAGGGCACAGCTGGTGCCTGAGCTGGTCCCGCTGGTACTTCTACATCCGGAACCTGATCCTGGACTAGGGCAACTAGTGGATCTGCAAGTGCCGCCCTAGCTATTGAGCGGGTTGCACCACAGCCTCTACCACGACCTCAGTTTCTCGCGGCCCCAACTGTTGGTACTTGTGGCTGTGCGTCCTCACCGGTAGCACGTGTACTCACCATCTGTGAAAGAATAGAATAACAGAAGTTTAGTTACCAGAATCAACAGATTCGCACGACAACAATTCAAGAATGTGAAGTTCCCTAAGGGTTCTACAGCCTCTCGAAGATAAGTACAGACGTCTCCGTACCGATCCGCAAGACTCTACTATACCCGCTCGTGCCTTTTGAGACCTATGTAACCTAGGCTCTGATACCAACTTGTCATGACCCAAAACCCGAACTGTCGTGATGGCGCCTATCGTGGAACTAGGCCAGCCTCAACTCAATAACCAACACAACAACAATAAATTTGAAAATATTAACGGATGCTTTTAACATTTAAAGAAACTATTTGAAACATAAGAAATTCCAAGATAAGATACGATCCAGCCCAAAACTAGGGTGTCACTAAGTGCATGAGCGTCTAGGGAAATATATGATCTATTGCAATGTCTAAAGGAGCAACTGAAATACAACTAGAGAATAAGAAGGAGAGCCAAGGCCTGCGAACGCAGTGCAGATACCTCAATAATCTTCTAAGCCTGAAGCCTCGATCAACAACAACCACTGGGTCCAAAAGTGCCTGGATCTGCACACAAGGTGCATGGGGTAACGTGAGTACACCAACTCAGTAAGTAACGAGTCCAAACTATGGACTGAAAAGTGGTGATGAACTCAACCTCAATAAATATAATAGAAACAATGTATAGAAACGTAGGCATGCTTTCAGTTAAATTGACAGCACAAAGTAGTAAGGTAAATACAGATCTGAACAGTTTAAGATATATAACTCAACTTCCTCTACATGCCAATGCATCGACTGTATGAAATGCACAATGTGCTCCCACTGTCAAGTGCTCAACCACTCGGTACTAGATATGTCCATCCAGCCCAGGGAAATCCATCTAAGAACATTTACAACACTGATTGTGAGTCACTCAGTACTGAGGGAAAACGGGCAATCCAACCCTGAGGAGAAATCCATCTCCAGGTATATACTTAAATACTCAACCACTCTGTACCGTATATGGTCATCCAGCCCAGGAAAATCCATCCGGGAACATACTCATCACCGACTATAAGTCACCCGGTACCAAGGAAAAAGGGTAATCCAACCTTGTGGAGAAATCCATCTCCAGATATCAATACTTCAGACAAATCCATGTCGAGGGAAATCCATCCCTCCATAATATTATTCGCGCCCACTGTGGGTGTGCATACTTCGGAGGGGCTCCTACAGCCCAAGCGGTATCATAATCAATATAACTCTTGCGGTGTGCAGCCCAACCCCGTAACTGTCACTCAAAATCTAGCTCTCGGCCTCACTCAGTCATCACTCTCAAGTCTCACCCACGGGCTCGCAATGTCGTGGAAACTAGCCCGGAAACAATAATATGCTAAGCCAATAATAACAACTGAGACTGAGATATGATATGAAATATATGAATATGACAGATTACAAAATAACAATGAAATCAGTGAAACGACAGCAAGAAACGACCACTAGGGGTCCCAACAGTATCGGCGTGAAGCCCTAACATGATATCTAGCATGCTTTACGGCTCAATTACTTTATTACATAATGGAAACACTGATATCAACAAGAAAGAGTCATTAAAAGGTGCTATGGAATGAACCAAGTCACAATTCTCGCGGTGCATGCCCACACGCCCGTCACTTGGTATGTGCGTCACCTCAATACTAACCACATAACACGTAGTTCGCGGTTTGAACCCTCTGAACCAAGTTTGAAAGCGTTACATACCTCAAACCAAGCCAAAATTCTACTCCGCGATACCTTTGCCTCTCAAATCAGCCTCCAAACGTCCCCAATCTAGTCACAAGCATACAACACAATTAATATACGCTAAAGGAACAAATTTCAGAAGAAAACTACTAAATTGGGCTCAAATACCGAAATTGGCTCAAACCCGAACACTGGGCCAACATCTCGGAATCTGACAAAATTCACAAAACTAGAAAGCCCATTCACTCACGAGTCTACCCATATTAAATTCATCAAAATCTGACTCCAAATGGCCACTCAGATCCCAAAAATCATCTCTCCAATTCTCAAGCCTCAAACCCCCAAATTACACCTCAAAAACACACCAACTAGGTTGGAAAAATCAGTGGGGAAACGTGATTATTGAATAGAAATGATCACTAGGAACTTACCTCAAGAATCACCTTCAAAATCCTCTCAAGAATCTCCAAAACCGAGCTAAAAAATGTTAGAAATGTGAAAAATCCTGGAACCCTCATTTTTTAACCTTTTTATACTGCCCAGATGTCCTTCTTCCCGAACGCGGTAGTACCCTCGCGTTCGCGAAGCACAACTGCCTCAGATCGGAAATTCTTCTACGCGAACGCGATCCACAACTCACGAACGCGTACCTTAACCAGATCAACAAATTGCGAACACGACGCATTCCTCGCGGACGCGTAGACAATGACCTAAGGTCCCCAGTTGCCTCCATTTCTCTTCGCGAATCCGACCCCTCTTACGCGTTCGCGCTGCACACTCGGACCAAACCTTCGCTTCACGTTCTCCTCTTTACAAACACGAAGAACAAAATTCCTCAGCTCACATTAACGCTTCGCAAATGCGACTGCCCTCTTGTGAACGCGATGAAGAAAAACTCTGCTACATAATGCCACAAAATCTGCCAACATCTACAGTCGAATAATAATCCGTTAACAACCCAAAACTCACCCGAGGCCCTCGGGACCATAATCAAACATACCAACACATCCCATAACATCATTCAAACTTAGTCAAAACCTTCAAATCACTCAAAACAACATCAAAACAAAAAATTACCCCAGAATTCAGGCCTAAGAACTTCTTAAACTTCCAAATTCCACAAATGACGCCAAAACCTATCAAATCACGTCCGAATGACCTCAAATTTACACAAGTCAAAAATGACACCATGAACCTACTACAACTTCCGAAAATCCAATCCGACCCCAATATCAAAATTTCCACTGCCGGCCAAAATTGCCAAAATTCCAACTTTCACCAATTCAAGCCTAAATCTACCACGGACATCCAAATTACATTCCGGACGCGCTCCTGATTCCAAAATCACCAAACAAAGTTAAAGGAATCATTAAAATTATATTCCGAGATCGTTTACACATAAGTCAATATCTGGTCAGCTTTTCCAACTTAAGCCTTCACAAGAGACTAAGTGCCTCAATTCACTCCAAAACCACTCCGGACCCGAACCAACTGACCCGGTAAGACATAATACAACTGAAGAACACAAATGAAGCAGAAAAATGGGGAACGGGGCTGTAACTCTTGAAACAACTCAACCGGGTCATTACAAAACCAGAACACACCAGTAATGGAAACATGAAGAAAACTGATCTGAAACGCGTTCGTAATTCACTTGGGCCCCTCGGTACCCCGTCCGAATATACAAACAAGTCCCATAACATAATATGGACCTACTCGAGGCATCAAATCACGCATAACGACATCGAAATGATGAATCGCACCACAATTCAAATTTAAATGAACTTTGAACTTTCAACTTTCAAAACTCGCGCCGAAACATATCAAATCGATGCATAATGAACTGAAATTTCGCACACAAGTCCCAAATGACATAACAATGATATTCCAACTCCCATAACCATGAGCCGAATCCGATATATGAACTTTCTAAAACTTCAAATTTCCAACATTCGCCAATTAGTGCCGAACCTTCTAGAAATATCCAAATGCAAATTCGGGTATATGCCCGAGTCCATAATCACCATCCGGACCTAATGGAACCATCAAGTCTTCAATCCGAGGTCAAATATTAAAAAGTCAAACTTGGTCAACTCTTCCAACTTTAAAGCCTTAACAATGACATTTATTCTTCCAAATCAACTTTTGAATAATTTGAAAACCAAAATCGACGATTCACACAAGTTATAATACATTATACGGAGCTACTCATGCCCTCAAACTATCGAGAGAAATGCAAATGCTCAAAACGACCAGTCGGGTCATTTCATTCTCCCCCAGTTAAACATACGTTCGTCCTCGAACGTGCCCAGAGTCGTTCCAAAGCCATCAAATCACCGTGTAACCCTGCCATCCACATATCTAGGGGTGATCCTAATCCATATATGCCTAACGACATTACATACTAAAGATCCTTAATTCCACCTTAGCCCGTAAACCTTAGCATCCATTTTCCAACATTCAGAATTTCCTATAAGATCCAAATCTCGCATCTGCACATTGTACAAGTCTGAACAAGCCATACCAAGCCATAACCATAACCCAAGACACAATCACCTGATATACCACATATCTCAAATACTCGTAGCAATAACTTCCGATCACCGTGGTTGCTCCAAACCACTCAATACCGGTAACAAACCTCATATCGAACAAAACCCCGCTTTAAAACCTTTGTACACTGCCGATGATGAAAGAAACACGCAGAAGCTCATAACCACTTACCAGACCAACAAGTCATGGAGTTCTCTTTCCTACGACTAGAACTATAGCCAATTTCTATGCCGAATAGCGACATTATCCTTCCAAATATACCGCAATCAAATCCGATAACGCCCATTCTAGGTCCAATGACAAAACTATTCTATTGAATGCCACACCAATACTACCTAGAATCATAACCTGTGCACCAATAAGCAACAATTCAAAGGTACCCAAAAACAGAAAATGACTCAAATGATAGAACCGTCCCGCAAACTAAACAAGCACCACCACAACCACAATGTTATGAACCCATCATACATAGTAGAACCGAGAACACGGATCAATCGCAAAGGATTATATCTCGACATAACTCTGCTGCAATGCGTGACCCCATCCAAACACTGGTCTGTATGCAACACCTCAAGCCACAATGCTCCAAATCAACAACCTCACATAATTTGACATCAAATACACAAAGTGCATGGCCATAACTATAGAGAATAAAATAATACAATGCCATAGTCTGAAAAGAACATAACCAATGCGCAATCAATCATTAAACACCCTAACACCCATCTCGGTCAAATTCCGCTATAAGGCCCAAATAGAACTGCACCGTGTGTGCATATAACCAACGAATTACAACTCCCTGTAGCATAGAAGAGTAACTCATAGAACATACCAGATAGGAATGAGATCAATTCCAATCGAATGTCACATCCCTCAACAATAGCAGTACAGAATCAACCCATCTGACCCAGTGTAGAATACACAACCTCGTTAAGCATACCAACGAGCCCCCAAATCAACCTTGGTCATCCATAAATAGATAAATAACCCTCATAAAGTCCACAATGACCTAACCATAACACATACTATCATTTGGCTAGCTTTGGCCACATATACACAGTTCACAACCACAAAACAACCTGCTTTTGAGAACTCTCAGTCTCCAAATCCATAGAACACATGAATCACTATATCCAATCCGAACTCCACCGCCCGGATGTCTAACACGTCTCTCATACACGATCATCCCACGAGGAATACTTCTATAATTTTTCCGTGCTACATAGAAAAATCTGAATATTAGCAGTCGATCAACCAAGCGATTACCGCAATATCAATGAAGCATCCGTAAGTCAAAACACATAGTGCCTTCTGAATGTACACTCTACTTAGGTAATACCAATTAGTGCCAATATTCAAAATCGGTATGCTGCATAGACTCATGATCTTCCTTTTGGAATTGAATCATATACTTGCACATGTAAATATCCATCTTAAACCACACCTCATCTATCACGCTATCACATGAAAAGTACGAGAATCTCATAATCAACTCTGAGTCACCAGCTTAATACATACCCTACCAGTCAGAAACCTTTCATTTGATCTCATCTAGAAGGAAATCACAATACGCGACATGCTCCTCATACCGGTAGGAAATATCCGTCTGAAATCGTGGTAGAAATCACCGAGAACACTTCAAAGTCCATTTTCACATAACCAAAGCCATCGAAACTGACATTGTCTAACTCAACCATGCCCCGCAGGTCTCCAAACCCAAGTGTATTGCCACAAACCACCTGTAGAGACTCACCGTATCATATGTAGCCAAAGAATCGATCGTATCATTACTGTACTGGTCAAACCCATTACCAAGTGTCCTAATTTCTTCGAGTTTCTGCTGAATTGCCTTCAAGTCGACACTTCTTCTTGACAGAACACCACGATTCTTACCCAAAGCTCACTACAAGACTACCTAACATAAAACCACACCGCCGTAAGGCCCATATGTCGTTGTATTCCCTCTCAAGCACCCCAAAAGTACTACAATCGACACAATCGAGACACCCACTTTGAAGAGACCTTCTGTGAACCTAAAACTATTTCTTTTACCTCCCTAATAATGAAATGTAGAATCCACAATGATATAGAAATATCGTGATTCTTGACACCATTCAATGCAAGTCTCATATCCTAGCCATATACAAATCCGAATGAATTCTCAATTGCTATATATAAATCTTGAATCCATTAGAATCTTCTCAAGAGTCATTTACTTTACTCAAATCTCAATTGCACCACCCAAACGGCCCGAACGACATGTGCCCCATTAGCACGATGACACCCAAAGAAGTAACCCCACCTTAATGCAACCAAGAAAATTCCTACTCCATGCACGCTACATCCTTCACAAATAACCACTCAAACATTCCATGATTCTTATATACCCATAGAGTGTAATACAACCCGTATGCAGAAAATTTCTTACTCGAGTCATCCTCAATCTCAACCTCTGAAAGTCATAATAGATTCACAAGTATACCTCAAACCGAAACCAATACAACACATAACCGTGCAATAAACTTATCGATATCAGACGCCCCCACTTGGCTTAAAGCCATAGATCAAAACACTCAATAACTCACTATGCCAATACTCTATTACTGCCATAATACCGCAGTGAGATTCAACTCAATCCTTCATAAGCTCATGTAACACAAATCATATAATACCTTAAATCATGTGCTAAGCTCGCATTCATCCTTGTGAGGCCAGGTCAACTATTAAAACCCATCCAAACTCAAATCGTACAGATATAACCCACTGATAGGAAAGAAAGCCTCACACAACATCACAAGGATCACACATCCGTAGATTATCCCGCAGGTGATAACCCACCTGCTTAGCCTCAAACTGATATCTCGCTATACCTTTTCACAGCCACAACTACTACACAATCACCTAATCTTCTTCAGTATGAACTCATCAACAAGACATGGGAATCTAATTCATTCCATAATTGAATAACGTGAAATATCCTCCAACGCACTCACAACTCGAGACTATATCTCAAATCATGAAAAAAATTTAAGCACCCAACAGTCCTTTTGCCATCTCAAGAAAACTCTTCTCGTCACATTCAAACCACCTGAACACATCTCACAGTCACATCATGCTCATTATATAGCCATCCAACCACTCACCAAGCCATAAATTCCACTCATAGGACACTACCGAACTTATAAGTACAAAAGCACATGCTCACACAATTGAAATCCCCGTGCTGAAGCTACAATCAAAACCCAACCTCAAGTCCTCAACACTGGCCCATCATCAACACACCGAAAAATCACATCTCGCACCTCATCCATGGAATCACCAGGCGTCGATGCACAGCTGATACCGAGAGCTCACATGCCCATACGAGTGCGTGGAAGGAATTCAAAGTGTTACGCTTTAAGCTGAATCAATGTCACACGATAAGGAAAGAAAGATGGGAAGTTTATCCTAAATGTCTTGTACCCTTTCGAAGATAGGTATGGACATCATCATACCGATCCGCAAGAATCTACTAGACACTTGCTCATGACTTGTAGAACCTATGAACCTAGAGCTCTGATACCAACTTGTAACGACCTAAAATTCAACTAGCCGTGATGGCACCTAATCAAACCCACTAGGTAAGCCAGTTAATAGTAAACTAATCAAATAAGATTCATTAGAAAAAGAAATGATAATTCAACTGAGCTATTACACAAAGAATTCCCAATGACTATAGTACAAATCATGAACTTCTATGATTTTGAATTTGCAATGCTGGTATGAAACAAAGTACATCATTTGTTTGAAATATACATGAACAGATTAAAATTCTAAAGCTACCAAGATCAAGAGGCAGCTATGACTGGAACACAGGGATATCTTCAAATACAGCTCCCGCCATACGCAACAACATCAGCATCGAACATCTGCACGCAAGGTGCAGAAGTTTAGTGTAAGTACAACCAACCCCATTTACTCAATAAACAACAAACCTAACCTTAGGTTGAAAGTAGTGACGAGCTGGAACAAGGGTCGGAGTCAAACAATAGCCAAAAATAGTTCACAAAATATAATAGATGTGATAAAAGAAGAGATAAATTGCTCAGCTCGTTCACAGTTCCGGAAAAATAAGCATTCTTTTTAAGTATATTAGTGAAAATCCAAATCTTTTACCGAAATCAGCAAGATATTAGTAAGTTTGTAAAACTGTGATTTTTCCCAAAGCTATCAACAGGTAAATGTTTCTTTTTCAAATGGCACGAGGAAAATACATCTCTATGCCTATATGTCAATATGTATGTGAAGTCATGAATGACGCAATACTCTACAACATGAGGAAAATGCATATCTATGCCTGTATCTCAAGTGCGCATGTCAAATGCAATGAAACTCAGTGATAAAACCATATGCATACTCTCAGAGTATCAATTCACTCAGTCCTACCAATCACTCAATCCTCATAGTCCTCACAGTCACTCAGTCCTCCCAATCACTCGTCACTCGCGCTCAATAGGTACCTACTACGGAGGGGCAATTCGATCCCAAACGCTATAGCAATCCGATCATTGCATAAATCAATAAAGCCTGGTGCGGCGTACAACTCGATCCCATCAATATTCTTACAATCAGGCCCTCAGCCTCACTCAGTCATCAATATTTCCAGTTTCTCGGGCTCACGATGTCATGAAAAATTAGCCCAAAATAATGATGTGATGTATCAATAAATGACAACGGAGACTTAGATATGATATGCAAATGAATGCATATGACTGAGTATGTAATTTCAATGTAAGTAGATAGCTCAACAGTAGAAATGACCTCTGTGGATCCCAACGGGATAAGCCTATAGCCTAGACATGGTTTCTAACATGGATCACAACTCAATTACCCTATCATGTAGAGATTTCATCGATACAGAAAAGATTAGGTAACTACACAGTACCAAAGAAATAGCTGAGTCACAAATTACATGGTGCACGCCCACATGCTTGTCACCTAGCATGTGCATCACCTCAACACCAAACACCTATCACGTATATTCAGCGCTTCAAAACCCTCACCGCCAAGTTTAGAAGTGTTACTTACCTCGAACAAGCCAAATCCAATATCGAGCAAGCGATGTGATACTCCAAAAATGCCATCCCGCGCGTAACAACCTCTGAACGGCTCGAAACTAGCCAAAAGCAACTCAAATACATCAAATAATGCCTCATGAAACAATTCCAGATGATAAAGGCCAAATTTTTAATCAAAACCCCAAAGTCAACCAAAAGTCAAACTCGGGCCCGCACCTTGGAAGTCTATGAAACTCATAAAATCTGATAACCCATTCAATTACGAGTCCAACCATACAAGTTTCACTCAAATCCGACTCTGAATCGATATTCAAAACTAAAAATTTCACTCTATGAAACATATGACAAAACCCCCCCAATTTTCTCTTCAGAATTCACAATGCAATTACCAAAAACGATGATAGATTTATGAAATACAACCAAAACCGAGTAGAGAATACTAACCCAATCCATACGGTGAAAATTACTTTAATTCGAGCTCCATAGCTCCAAATATGATAAAATGACTGAAACCTCTGAAATATAGTAGTTTATAATCACTGGGAGAATTAATGAATCACGATTGCAAAAATACCATCGCGATCGCGAAGAAGGAAAATGCACTGGCCTAGAAATACACTACGCGATCGCGTACAACCCTTTGCGATCGCGATGAACAAAAACACTGCCTCCACAAATCCTCTATGTGATCGCGAATTGAACCATGCGAACGCGAAGCACACAGGCTCCCACACTTCACGAACGCATCACCTCTTACACGAACGCATCACCTCTTACGCGAACGCACAGAAAAAATTCCAGTTCCCAACTGCCCATTATTAACACTATGTGAACGCTGTCTACACCATGCGAACGCGGACAATATCCAGCTCTAAGGTATGCGATCACGGTCCTCCAATCGCGACCGCGATTAAGAATCTACCAGCTCCAAATTTTTCCTCAACATTATCGCATAACATAATTCACGATCGCATATGCCAATCGAAGCACCAGAAACTAGAACACATCAACAATGGAAACATGAAGAAAAATGATCTGAAACACGTCCATAACTTACCTGGGCCCCTCGGTACCCCGTACGAAATATAAAAATAAGTCCCATAACATGATACAGACCTACTCGAGGCCTCAAGTTACGCATAACAACATCGAAACGCCGAATCGCGCCTCAATTCAAACTTAAATGAACTTTAAACTTTCAACTTTTAAAACTCGCGCCGAAACATATCAAATCTACCCGGAATGAACTCAAATTTTGCATTCAAGTCCCAAATTATATAACTAAGCTATTCCAACTCTCGGAGCCTTGATCCGAGTCCGATATCCTCAAAGTCAACTCTCTGTCAAACCTATAAACTTTCTAAACCTTCAAATTTCTAACTTTCGCCAATTAGAACCGAAACCTTCTAGAAATATCCAAATGCAAATCCAGGCATACGCCCGAGTGCAGAATCACCATCCGAACCTAACAGAACCATCAAGTCTCCAATCCGAGGTCAAATACTAAAAAGTCAAATGTGGTCAACTCTTCCAACTTAAAAACGTCAACAATGAAATTTATTCTTCCAAATCAACTTCCGAATAATCTGAAAAACAAAACGACGATTCACACAAGACATAATATATAATACAGAGATACTTATGCCCTCAAACTACCGAACGAAGTGAAAATGCTCAAAACGACCGTTCAGGTCGTTACAAAAGAGTAAAAGTATGAAGGGTGATGTTGTGCCATTCCATTCATATTATTATTACATGAAGAGGACGAGAGTAAAAGCACGAAGGGTGATGCCGTGCTATTATATTCATCATATTATTGTTGCATGGTGAGGATGAGAGTAAAAGCACGAAGGGTGATGCCGTGTCATTTTCATATCATTGATTTGATTGATTTCTGGTTTTGGTGACTTGGTTATTTCGTTATTTCATACTTGCCGTATTTATCATACCTTCCTCTTTTCGCATGTCCCCTCCCAGTTAGTACTTTATCAATTTTTTGTTATTATTGTTGCTTTATATATTCTTGTACATGTTTTATTACGTAGGTGTCTTGTCATAACCTCGTCACTACCTCATCGAGATTAGGCTCGACACTTACGGAGTATATTGGGTCGGTTGTACTCATACTACACTTATGCACTTCTTGTGCAGAAACTGGTATTGGTCCCAGTGGTGCGTGAGGTGCTTCAGCTCGGATCATTACATACGGAGACTCGAGGTAGATCTGCAGGTGTCCGCAGACCTTGAAGTCCCCTTCTATTTCCCACTTTGCTATTCATTTCTTTCGAAATAGTTGTGTTTATTTCAGATTTTGTTTGTAGACTTCTAGTTGCTCGTGTACTCGTGATTCCGGATTTCTGGGAGTAGATATTATTACGTAGTTTATATAAGTATTTTGTTAGACATGGCTCTTATTTCTCGTTGAATAACATTATTGTGTTGTTAACTATTAAAATTGGTTAATTAACTATTTCGCGTTGGCTTGCCTAGCACGTGGATGTTAGGCGCCAACACGACCCCGAGATTGGGATTTCGGATCGTGTCATCCCCACTTTACATTTTTCCCCTAATACTTTTGATATGTTTGATAATATTTGATCCTTGAATACTTAGTATCATGGAGAAATAAGCACTGCAAACTTCTGTATACTGTCCTCTACATCGCATGGGGGCTCAAAATATTAATTATTCATTCATTTCTCAAGTAAACCTTTGAATTGCCATTGCCATCACTTAACTTTGACATGATTCTTTTCAATTCTTTTTCATCATCTTCTTCTTCTTTTGTTCTAGTTAAGTTGTTTCTAAAAACAAAAGGAAGAGAAAGAGAAACAACGCTTGTTCTATTTGGTAGAAATGTCTCGAACATCATCCAAATTGCTAGAGAAGGCTGACAGCTAACTCCATTAACATCCAACTATGTACCATTCGCATTCTCTTCATTATCATAATTCCTAAGGCACAATTCTTTTGCTTTTGCTAATAGTGGTTAAGCCACCTTATGAAAGATAACCACTTTATACATTGTAACCCTCCACTTCCTTATCTATGTTGTAAATTAAACCGTCCTATTTAAATAATATTATAGCCTAATGGTCACCTTTAGCCACCTAAAAAAATACATTGCTTGCTTACAAAGGCAAGAAATCTCCTCTATAAATTCCCTCTTATATTATTTTCTCAAACATCAAGCAATTAGCAAACAACCATCAAACACTTAGCAATATTTCTCTCTGAGGATAATATTCCTATAATTATGGCTTCCATGGGATTAAACTATGCCTATCTTCACGTGCAGCAAAATCGCCTAAAAGAGAAGTCAAAGAGAATGGAGGAGGAAAAATCTCGAAGTTGTAACAATGAAAATGGCACGGTAAAAAAATTAGTAGAGGATGGTAAACGTAGTAAGGGTAAGAAAATTTACCCTGGCGGCTTTGCTTCGTTGGATAATGAGAACATAGGTGAAAATAAAGAGTAGTAATAATTTGCAGAACGAGAGTATGTCAAATAATGTACTTGTTTCTCGTGTCCTTTTTTTGTTTCCTTTCTAATTTCTCTTTTTTTTTTTTATTTAACAAGCTTTTTACTAGCTTGTTATGAAGTTTCCTGACTGTACGTCAAGCTGTACGTGGTGAAGCATTCACCTAATTTGTGCATGTAATATATGGTGGTGTTAATATTATTGTTTGAGCCCTTGCATGGGCTTAGCTATTTTCAGTATTAATGATGTGCTAATAAGTTTACTTGTAACGTTTATGTTTGGCTGCTCAATTATTACAACTAAATATGTGACATTAATAAAATAAAATAAAAGTAATAGAATTAATAGCATCCACAGAATAATGTGCGGGACTCACCAACTTAACGAGTGATAACAAAATACATAACCGTTGGAACTCCTTTAATTTCGAAAAATCGTGTAAAATTATACATCGCAATAAAACTTTCTCAAACTAAAAGACTGAAACACAAAATCTTTTCTCAAAACTTCTAAATCTCGTAGCTCATGCACTTGTCCCAACATGCATATCTGTAAAAACAACATATACATTACTCATAGTAATTAATTTAAATCATCATCACTTTCTCAAAACGATTTTTAACTCAATACAAACGCATATACATTTTGCCAGAGTTATAGGCCTCAAATAACAACTAAGGAACTAAAGGGACTTTCCCTAGTTTGTGACACTTTAGGCGAATCCCACATCAATAAAATACATAAGAAACACAAGGTCTATAAGTAAACAAGCCTAAGACCGCAATGACGTGTTTTAAAGCCGTATGGATCTAGGCCCAAAGCGGATCATATCACTAGTGGACTGACTGTTACATATGGTATGAGAGCCACTCTACGTGCAACCTTGAACGATGGTGGGGAAAACCTCAATGACGTTGTTGCGTCCTTAAGGAGGGTGTATGTGACACCCTAGGCAAATCCCACATCGATAAAACACGAGAGAGATGCTGGGTATATGTGATGACCCAAAGGGTCATCTTATATTTTAGAACTCGATTCCGTGTTCCGAGGCCTTCAAAACCTCATTTTATTCATTCTCGATTTGCGTGCGCTGTCCGGGCGCGTTTCCAGAAAGCTCTTATATGGAAAATTGATGAAATGATAATTTTTGGGCCTAAAAAGTTGATTTTAGTTGACTTCGGTCAACGTTTTGAGTAAACGGATACGAACCCGTGTTTTGACGGTGCCGGTGGGCCCGTAGTAAAATATAAAACCTGGGCGTATGCTCGGAATTGGATTCGGAAGTCCCTAGCCCGAGTAATGAATTTTTGTTAAAAATTGTAAGTCTGAAAATCTAATGATTTAAAGAATTTGATTAATGATTGATCTAATTGGTATCAGGCTCGTATTTTGGTTCCGGAGCCCGGTACAAGTTTAATATAATATTCAAGTCATGTCTGTGAAATTTGGTGAAAATCAGAGTTGATTTGGCGTGATTCGGACGTCCGGTTGAGAAAGTAGGAATTTCAAAGTGTTCTTGAGAATTTCATGTGTTTTGGTGTTAAATCCGTAGTTTTAGATGTTCTTTTGGCGATTTGATCGCACGAGCAAGTTCGTATGATATTTTAAGACTTGTGTGCATATTTGGTTTGGAGCCTCGAGGGCTCGGGTGAGTTTCGGATAGGCTACGGGGTGTTTTGAACTTAGAAAATTTTTCTGGTATAACTGAACCTGTTGCAGGCCTCTGATGTCGCAATTGCGAACCCTGCAGGTTCCGCATATGCGAGGCTTTCATCGCAAATGCGAAGAGTAGCTGGGCCAAGCAGACCTCGCAATTGCGAAGGATTCTTCGCATTTGCGAAGTGAGAGAGAGCTAAGTTCGCAATTGCGAGCGTATCTTCGCAATTGCGAAAGCAGCAGAGGTGTGAAGGACCTCGCATTTGCGATGGTACCTTCACATTTGCGAAGCTCAGGATGCAAATACGACATCTGCAGCTGTGTAAAAGGGACTTAGATGGGATTTTTGATTCATTTCCCAAATTTTCAAAACCTAAACCTCAAGGGGCGATTTTCCAAGACCATTTATTCCCCAAATCATAGGTAAGTGATTCTTAACACATTTCTTTCAATCTTCCACTTCTTTTAACAAGTTTTCAACCTAGAATCTAGGATTTCCATGGTGGAATTGGGGATTTTTGGGTAGAAACTAGGGATTTCGAAATTTGGGGATTTAGACCTCAAATTGATGTCGGATTCCAAAACTAATTGTATATCCGGTATCGGGGCTGAATGGATAATCGGGTTTTGGTCCGAATATCGGGTTTGGACCAAGCAAGCCCGGGTGATGACTTTTGTTGACTTTTTAAAAAATGGCCTAAATTGAATTCCTTGCTATCATGGGTAGATCCTAAGGCTTAAATTGAATTGTTTGGTTGGTAAATTGGTAGATTCTATTGGCCCGGAAGCTTGTGTGAAGGGAGAAGTTGTGATTGGGCTTTGAGTTTGTCCGTTGGATTGAGGTAAGTATTATGTCTAACTTTGACTTGAGGGATTAGGGATCCCCGACTTAATTGCTATGTGAAAATCCATGTTTGTGGCGTATAGGTGAGGTGACGAGTACCTATGCGCCACCAACTTATCTGTGTTTGCCTGTTTTCTTTCCCCGTTCTTGATATATTGTCTTTCTGTCTTAACTGCTACATGCTTATTGGTGTTTCCATGTTTAATTGCTACTTGTTAGATGTAATTTTTCTTTATCGAAGGTATTAACTATTCCGTAGTTTCATTGTATTACATTATTGGTTTAAGTTGGTTTATCGGTGCTTTATGGTACATTTTGGGTTGGCCTCGCTATGTAGTATTAATTGAGTGAAGTTTCATAATTGTGTTACTTTCTGTTTGCTTTGGTTTGAGGCTTAAATATTATGGAGAGTTTTGAGCTAAATGTTGAAATTCCTGATCTTATTGCGTGATTGGTACTGATATGGTGGGATCGGGTTGCGCGCCGCAACATGAGGAATAAGGGTGATATGTTGAGGAGGAATAAGGGTGAAATGCTATTATTTGGTGGGATCGGGTTGCACACCGCAACAGGAGTAATAAGGATGGTATGTTGAGGAGAAATAAGGGTAAATTACTATGGTACGGTGAGATCGGGTTGCACGCCTCAATAGGAAGAATAAGGGTGGATTGAAATGGAGTAATAAGGGTGAATATTCATATTGACATTGATTATATGGTGGGATCGGGATACGCGCCGCATCAGTTTATGTGTTTATGTATCTCTCTTCTACTGTGCTAGTTATTCTGTAATTTGGCATTACACTTTAGGATTGGTTATAGTTGAGTACTGATGAGATACCAGAGTTTTGAATTCTTTCCTTGAAAGTTACTATTTCATTTTGTTCCGTACTTCTTTCTACTTTATTACACTCTGTATACAGGTTATGTTGTGATTGCCCCACCGTAGCCTCGTCACTACCTCGTCGAGGTTAGGCTCGGCACTTACCAGTACATGGGTTCGGTTGTACTGATACTGTACTCTGCACTTTCTTTGCATATTTTGGAGCTGGTAGTGGCTGATCGAGAGGTCGGTTGCAGAACTTTCATCTAGGAGACTCAAGGTAGTCCTACTGGCGTCCGTAGGTCCTGGCGTCCCCTCTTATGTTTTTTCATTCCTGTTTTCTTTCCTTTCGGAACAGATGTAATTTCTTTCAGACCAATGTTTGTAGATATTCATAGTATGTTCGTGGATTATGATACCAAATCCCGGGTAGTGATAACAGTTATGGTATTGTTAATAGTATATAGACAAAAGGTCATTTACGTACTTTCGCATTTGCTTATACTTGATTTAGTTTGTTAATTTTAATCTATGAAATGTAAAGGAAAAAGGTTAAATAAACTCTAACGTTGGCTTGCCTAGCGAGTGTGATGTTAGGCGCCATCACGGTCCCGATGGTGGAAATTTCGGGTCGTGACAGTATATAAGCAAAAAAACCTTATACCCTATTGACGCGTTTTAAGGCCGTGCGAGCCTAGATCCAAATCGGACGATATCACTAGTAGGCTGGGATGTTACAGGTGTAGAGACTTCTAATGTCCGTTCCCTTAATGTCTTTAAAAATTAATTCGATTGGCTCCAAACAAAAGGCTGAATTAGCAACTTAGGATCGTAGAATACACACTAAAAATGAACCACAAGCTTTACATGAAAACCAAACTACAGCACTTATCTGCAAGAAAAAATGATTTTCTTAAAAAGTAGTAGGTTCTTCCTGTAGTGGGAATTTGCTCACTGCCAGCTACCAAGAAAATTAAGGCTTATGTTAATCTCAGAAACTGGGATAAGAACATTGAAAAAGGGTTCTTAGGTGCAAGGGGACATTGTTAGTGCTTAATTAGTAATAGTAAACCTGTGGCTAAGAAAAATACATAATAGTTTTAGTGACTAACTAAACAACATTTAAACGGGTTGACAGTTTATTAACAAGTTAGTGCTCTATCTCTATTTTTTTAAAATGCAAAATAAATTATGAAGAATACACCGCCACAAAGCTTCTCTATTTTAAGTTAACATACATAGCTTATGTCATCTAATTACTATAAAAGTCTAAATTAATTAAAACCCACCAAGATCCATACCATAAATATATTAGAACAAATGTAATGCATTTTGTTTTTCCTTTGTGGCCAGTTTAAGCTCTTGATATGTGTCAATGATTCGTTAAAGACTAAGGCAAACACACTTAGAACGAATAGTTTAAGTGAATCAGTGGAGACTTTGCTTTATTATTTTTATTTTTTTGGAACCCCAGGAAAATCCGCAGCATCTATAGTCTTCGCCCTTCGGATGAGCACTTTGTGGTGCACTTTGTACGTACTGGGTAAACCCTCCACTGTGTAATAGCCTACAAACCACACAGGGAATATAAATCGCACTAGACAAGCCTTGTGTGACAGGCTCGACCCAGAACGCATACATTCTTTGAAAGATAACATATATTTACTTTTAATTGACCCTGAAAAAAGCACCTTTTGCTGAGTAATTAATTATTTAAAGAAACGTGCTGGTGGAATTGTCAAAAGTGAAGAGGAAGAAAAAGGTATAGCTTTTCAGGAATGTTTTAGAAAATAGGGAAAGTTTTAGGTTGACCTTCATGATTTAAAAAGATAATTAACTAATATATCACTAATTTGTATACATAACTACAAGACAAATAGACAAGTATAAAGAATATGTATACCTAAATGTTGTTATGTGAAGGGACATTTTGTCGTTGTGGAGATATATTTATCTGCATTTGGATAAAATTGGGCCGCTTGCACTATATGGTCATTGACTTATGGACTTTCTACTATCTTTTCTTCTCATACTAATTTGTTTATTTTCTCAAAAATGAGGCCACGAACATTGAGGGCGATGTGCACAAATAGCCACTAACAGCTCATGTCTTTATTTTAAAGCCAGTGTTTTAAATGTCTTTAGTCTTTAGTCACTGGTTTAATAAACTTTAACTGCCGGACGAAAGTACCCTTATGCTCATGTCCTTAACTTCAGGACATCAGGACTACATGTCCTTAACTTTTGAACTTGAAACTCTAAGTTCAGGACTTCAAGACTACATGTCCTTAACTTTTTAACCTGTAACTCTAAGTTCAGGACTTCAGGACTACATGTCCTTAACTTTTGAACTTGGAACTCTAAGTTCAGGACTTCAAGCTTACATGTCCTTAACTTTTGAACTTGGAACTCAAACTTCAAGACCAAGCGTCCTTAACTTTTGAACTTGTAAGTCAAAGTTAAGGACCTATTGTCCTTAACTTTTGAACGTGTAACTGTAAGTTAACTTTTGAACTTGTAAGTCAAAGTTAAGGACTGTCTGTCCTTAAGACTATTGTCCTTAACTTTTGAACGTGTAACTGTAAGTTAAGGACTGTCTGTCCTTAACTTTTGAACTTGTAAGTCAAAGTTAAGGACTTATTGTCCTTAACTTTTGAACTTGTAACTGTAAGTTAAGGACCTATTGTCCTTAACATTTGAACTTGTAACTGTAAGTTAAGGACTGTCTGTCCTTAACTTTTGGGCTTCTTAGCCTAAGTTCAGGACCTATTGTCCTTAACTTTTAATTTATTTTAACACAAAATAAATTAAATGCAAACACACAATAAGGATAATAGCGTACAATTGTGTAATAAAATTAAAATTATATTATATTTAGTTACGTTTCGATGCTTTTTCAACTTTACGTTTTTGAACTCATTCAGTGCGTTCTCTGAAGAATTCAAGTAAAAGTACATCGGTTGATCTTCTCGCGATTGCTTTTTTTTCTTGTTCTTTTTATAAAACGTGATTTAAACCCAAAAAAATACATTAAAAAAAGGGATTAATCGTGTAAAACAAATACAGAACTTCAGAGTCCAAATTCAATGCATCAGAATATATACTTAACATTTTTACACTACTGTCGATGATGAAGATGATTCTACTGGCAAGAAGAATGGCGTATACTTCAGGAAATTTAACACTAATATAATGATGTTGACCTTGTTGAATTAGAAATCGCCATTGCAAGTAGGCAGGTGATTTTCAAAGATACAAGGCTTATCTATGAACACAGGCATGCATCGAACTGAGAGGGAGAGAAGCGTTTGGGAAGAAAAGCAATGGAAGAAAGGGTAACTCAGTCTTTTCACATTAATTTTAATAGACTAGCGGCTAGTTTTGCTCAGCATTAAAAATGGTGGATAAAAAGTAAATACCACTTTAAATAGTGGCTACCCCACACAATTTTTACGAACATTGATCCTAGCTATAAGAATATTTTTACCGTTTTCACTAGCCTTAGACTAGAGGAGTAAATGATTCGGTTCGATCGGTTATTTTATAAATATCATATCAATTTTTTAGTTATTCTATTATGTATAATCAAAATTAGACTTTTAAAAACCGTCTCAGTCATGTCAATTTTTATTCGGTATCGACACAGTTTGATTAATTTTCGATATTTTTTTAAAAGTCATGTAAAAATCACTGGTAGAAGTAAAATGCAATAACATACGTATTTTGTAGGACTTAGTAAAACTCTCTAGATACTTTTACTATTCAAAGGGTGATGAATTAAGAGAACATGAAAGATGGCTAGAGTAACCCTTCAACTATTCTACAATAACGTAAAAGAAACTAAGCAAAGACAAATAAAATATAAATCACACGAGTGAAAAGATATTAATCAAGCTGAGACTCAAGAATAAAGTCTATGGAAGATTAAATATTTAAAAAAAAACTAAATCATAAGAAAGGAAACATAATCATTTCATTGTAGTTTGCTACTGATCATAATCGCCAGAATAACTTGTGTCTTGCTAGTAAATATGCTAGAAATAATTTAGTTTCAATAGGAGTAGCATAATAGGTTTGGAAATTAGAATTTTGAGTTTTAGTTACTTATTGGCTAATAATCGTTTTTATAATTCCAAGGCCCAAGGAAAAAATTAATGCTTTATTATTTTTAAACATAATAAAAGGCGAGAAATCTTCTCTATAAATAGTACATTGCTTGCATACAAATTAAGGCGAGAAATCTTCTCTATAAATTCTATCATCTATTGTTTTTCTGAAAAATCAAGGAATTAGCAAACACACATCAAACACTTAGCATTATTTCTATAAAATTCCAAATATGGCTTCCATGGGAGTAAACTATGCCCATCTTCACGTGCAGCAAAAACGCCTAAAAGAGAAGTCGAAGAGAATGGAAGAGGAAAAAGCTCGTAGTAATAACGAAGGTGGCACGGTGAAAAAATTAGTAGAGGATGATAAACGAGTAAGGGTAGGAAAATCCCGGTGGATTTGCTTCACTGAATTCTTGTAACGACCCGGCTGGTCGCTTTGAGAATTTACATCCCGATCCCCTATTAACTGCTTCCCCGTATCTATTTTTCTGCTATTACGATTTGCCGGGATGATTCGTTTTGAGTTTCGGAGTGTTTTGGGACACTTAGTCCCTAAATGAGAGCCTAAGTCTTAGAATTTGGACCGTAGTCGGAACAGTGTGAAGACAGCTCCGGAACGGAATTCCTTCGATTCCGTTAGCTCCGTTGGGTGATTTTGGGCTTAGGGGCATGTCCGGATTGTGTGTTTGAAGTCAGTAGCTCATTTAGGCTTGAAATGGCGAAAGTTGAATTTTTGGAGTTTCGTGCTTATAGTGGAATTTTTGGGAGCATTTATGTTCAGTTTGAGAGCGATTATTTTATATGCCGAGCGGCATCAAAATTTCTTAATTTAATTTACCTATTAAATTGTTAGCTTTTTTTTATGTTTTCGTTTCATTTCCGCGAAATATTAGGCTTACCTAGTCGTACAGACTAGGTGCCGTCACGACGGTTCATGGAGGGAGAACATGGATCGTGACAAGTTGGTATCAGAGCTCTAGGTTCATAGGAGTCGTGAGTCACAAGCCAGTTTATTAGAGTCTCGTCAATCGGTACAGAGATGTCCGTACTTATCTTCGGGAGGCTATGGAATTAATAGGAAAATTCCACTTCATTTGATTCCTTGTCGTGCGAGATTATTGACTTCGAAATTCTAAACTTCTATCTTCTATTCTCTAACAGATGGTGAGGATACGTGCTACCGGAGATGACCAGGCACCCGCGCCCCCTGCTAGAGCCGTCAGAGGCTGGGGCCGGGGTAGAGGCCGAGGACGCGCACGTGGTGCAGCAAGAGGCCCCGCGCGAGCTGCTACAGATGAGCCACAAGTAGCTCCAGCCGGAGCCCAGGCACCTGATACGCCTACTACTACTACTACTACTACTACTACTACTACTACTACTACTCTAGCTCGAGCATGGTTGATTCCCCTTGCTGCAGCCATATCTCAGGCCGGGGGAGGAGCACAGACTACCGCCGCCCGTACCTCCTGAGCAGCGAGTTCAGGTTTATCAGATCCCAGAGGTTATACCGGTACCACTTGTAGCCCCAACTCAGCCCGAGGGTAGGGAAACAGTTTCAGAGGAGGAGCAGCGGAGGCTTGAGAGGAACAAGAAGTACGACCCTCCTACATTCAGCGGTCTAGCATTAGAGGATGCTCAGGGATTTCTGGAGGAGTGCCACCGTATCCTCCGCACTATGGGCATACCAGAGTCGAGTGGGGTTTCTTTCACTGCCTTCCAGCTCCGAGGGGCAGCCTATCAGTGGTGGCGTACTTTTGAGTTGGACAGTCCGGCTGAGGCAGCATCCCTTACATTGACCAGTTCACGGATATGTTTTTTAGGGAATATGTTCCTCAAAGCCTCGGGGACGCATCGCGCGCGGAGTTTGAGTATTTGCGCTAGGGTACTATGACTGTTTCGGAGTATGCTGTCCGTTTCAGTGACTTGGCTAGACATGCACCGGCCTTGGTTTCTACAGCTCGAGAGAGAGTTTGCTGGTTTATTGAGGGGCTCATTCCCAGCATCAGGTCTAGCATGGCCTGGGAGTTAGAGATGGATATCGCCTATCAGCAGGTGGTGAGTATTGCTCGGAGAGTAGAGGGCATGCTTGCTTGGGATAGGGAGGAGAGAGAAGCCAAGAGGTCTCGAGAGTCGGGCCATTATTCTGGTGCCCGTGCCCCAGCTGCAGTTCGTCATGGTAGGGGTTATATGAGTCGCCCCGTTCATTTAGCTCTTCCAGCAGCCAGTGGTATTCCAGCTCCTCCTAGACATCAGGAGCCTTATTATGCACCTCTAGTATCTAGTGTGCCTCCTGCACGGGGTTCTTTCAGTGGTCACTCTAGTAGATCTGGCCCGAGCCAGTCACAGCGGTCACGTCATCCCAGAGCTTGTTTTGAGTGTGGCTACACTCGCCATATGGTGAGGGATTGTCCCGGGCTTAGGAGGGGTGCACCTCCACAGACTTTTCAGCCGTAGCGTGTTCCACAGGGTTCCCAGGCTATGACTACAGCACCAACTTCCACCCCACCTGCTCAACTAGCTAGAGGTGGAGGTCGGGGAGGTAGAGGTCGCCCTAGAGGGGGAGGCCAGGCCAGATACTATGCACTTCCTGCTCGTACAATGGCTGTTGCTTCCGATTCTGTCATTATAGGTATTGTTACGGTTTGTCATAGAGATGCATCGGTTCTATTCGATCCAGGCTCCACTTATTCCTATGTATCCTCTTATTTTGACCCGCATTTGGGCGTATCTCGAGATTCTTTCAGTTCCCATGTTTATGTTTCTACTCCTGTGGGAGATTCTCTTGTTGTCGATCGCGTTTATAGGTCGTGTTTGATTGCTCTTAGTGATTTTGAGACCAGAGCCAACTTATTATTGCTTAATATGGTAGATTTTGATATTATATTGGGCATGGACTAGTTGTCGCCCCATTATGCTATTCTTTATTGTCATGCCAAGACCGTGACGTTGGCTATGTCAGGTTTACCGCGATTGGAGTGGAAGGGTACCTTAGATAACACATCCAGTAGAGTTATTTCATTTCTTAAAGCTCAGCAAATGGTTGAGAAGGAGTATGACATGTATTTAGCTTATGTGAGAGATGTCAGTATTGATACTCCTACAGTTGATTCAGTCCTAGTAGTGAGGGATTTCCCTGATATGTTTCCACCTGATCTTCCGGGCATGCCGCCCGGCAGAGATATTGATTTAGGCATTGATTTGATGCCGGGTACTCAGCCCATCTCTATTCCTCCTTATCGTATGGTCCCCTCCTGAGTTGAAGGAACAGTTACAGGAATTGCTTGATAAGGGCTTTATTTGGCCCAGTGTGTCACCTTGGGGTGCTCCTGTCTTGTTTGTGAAGAAAAAGGATGGTTCTATGCATATGTGCATTGATTATTGCCAGTCGAACAAGGTTATAGTGAAGAACGGGTATCCTTTGCCTCGTATTGATGTCTTATTTGATCAGTTACAGGGTGCTCGAGTGTTTTCCAAGATTGATTTGCATTCAGGTTATCATAAGTTGAAGATTCGGGAGCCGGACATCCCGAAGACTGCTTTCAGGACCCGGTATGGTCATTACGAGTTCCTAGTTATGTCATCTGGGCTGACCAATGCCCCAGCAACATTTATGCATTTGATGTACAGTGTATTCTGGCCATATCTTGACTCGTTCGTCATTGTCTTTATTGATGACATTCTGGTGTACTCTCGAGGTCGGGAAGATCACGAGCAGCACCTGAGGACATTGCTTTAGACCTTGAGAGAAAAGAAATTATATGCAAAGTTCTTGAAATGTGAGTTCTGGTTAGATTTTGTGGCATTCTTGGGTCATGTGGTATCTAGTGAAGGGATCAAGGTGGATCCGAAGAAAGCGGAAGCAGTGCAGTGTTGGCTCAGACAATCCTCAGCTATAGAGATCCAGAGTTTTCTCGGCTTGGGGGTCTATTACCGTCGATTTATTGAGGGATTCTCAGCTATTGCAGCACCTATGACCAGGCTGACCCAGAAGGGTGCTCCGTTCAGGTAGACGCATCCAGACAACTGAAGGTGCACGAAACGAACTATCATGTCCACGACCTTCAGTTAGCTGATATTGTTCATGCCTTGAAGATTTGGAGGCACTATTTGTACGGTGTCCCTTGTGAGATCTATATTGATCACCGAAGTTTGCAGCATCTGTTCAAGCAGAAGGATCATAATTTGCATCATAGGAGGTAGTTAGAGCTGCTTAATGTTGATACCCAATTTTTCCCTATGTATTTTCATACTCAAAAATACTTTCAAAATAGCATGTGTATGCATATATAAGCATGCCCAAGAGCTTTGATATTTTTCCTAATTTTTAAGATTTTTTTTTATTGTCTATTTCTAGCAGTATAAAATCCAATAATTGCTTCTAGGATTATCATTTTGGGAATAATTTATTTATATCTCATATTTACACCAAGGTATAATTAAGGTAATTTTTTGCATATTTTTATATAAATTTAATTGGCATTTTTAAAGCTAAATTGCGTATAATTGCAATTATAGCCTATTTTACAATTAATAGCATTTTACAATTACAAAGTCATTCCCAGTATTTTTAGATTAATGATTATGTATTATTAATTAGTTCAGTATTTTTAATTTGTTTTAAAATCAGTTTAGTTATTTTATAAAAATTAAAAGGGGAGAAATTGGTTACTTAATACATAGCCATTTCCAATTGCAATTGTGGCCTCAATTGACCCCAATTCCACCCCAATATAAAACGACCCAATTTTGATTTTGACCCGACCCCTTAGCCCTATTTCTTAAACCCGTCCGGTTCACTTTAAATCCTGGCCGTTGATCGTTTGATCAACGGCTGTAACTCGTTCTTTCCTTTTTTTAATCCCCTAACCTCTCTAATCCTAATTCATTCGCACAAAGACATCGCCTCTAAACTCCCTCATCTCCCAAAAAACCTCTCTAACCCTCTGAAACCCTAACCTTATTCCACCGATCTCCGTCTCACCTCCACCGGAATCCATGGCACCCCTGGCCATGGATGGCCTGTGCTCCCTCTCCCTCACCCTCAGCTTGAGTTACTCGAAGTTTGGAGGCCTGACTTCTACGGTTTCCTTTAGATCTGTCTCAGATCTGCAAGATCTATGGCCTCTACGGCCATTTCCGGCATGTTCAAGGCAATATGAGTCTCTTCGACTCAGGATCCGACTTTCCTCAAGACCTTCTCATTCTAGGGTTTTCTTTGCCTTTTTAAGCCTTCTAAGGTTCTATACTCGTTCATTTCTTTTAGAACTGTGACATGCTTGGTCCTTGCTTGGCGTTTTAAGGGTTTTCTCCAAATTCTCTTTCTCAAAACCGTTCAAATCCAATTTTTAGGGTTTCTGGAAAAAGTTTCTTTTAAATGTTTTCTGACTCTCTTGCTCTCTCTTATGTGTGTTTATACTCGCTTGTTTATTTCTTATTATGCTCAAGTTTGTTTTCTTATTTCGATTTGGCAAGATCTTTTTGTTGTTCCTTGTTCACATGTTAACTAGGTTGTTTGTCCTTTACTCTTTGCTATGTGTTCGTGCTCTTTGATTTTGTTTCACTTTACTCATTTTTGTTGGTATTCCTGCTAGGTATTGCTCTTACCTGCTTTGTTTAAACTTCTGTGATCTGTTTTGAATTCCAAGATTTTCTCAAGCATGCCTTTGAATCAATGTGTTTGCGATCGCGTATGTTTGCCTCTCTCAATGATTTCTCACCTCTGATTCTATTTGAAACTCTAAAATTTGGGCGTTTCTCTTTGGGTAGATGGCACTAGGGTTTCACTTTGGAACCCTAGGTTTCCAGACTCACGGTGAGCCTGTAATCGAACTCAAATCCTACTTGCCTGTGGTTCTGAAACTTTCATTGTTAGACTCTTCTTTTGCTTAAATTGTATGCTTTATATATGAGGAAAACTTCCCTTTCAAAATATTTCACCAAGAATTGATTTTGAAATCCCTTTAATCATGCTAGTGATACATCACTGATTTATTTCGATTGAATCCCTTTTACCCTACTGGCTGTTTATTTTGATCCTTTGTATAAAAATCCTAGGCTTTTGATGTTTTTCTTAAAATACTTGGTCTTGTATATTTCTTCTGTGATTCTGTACCAACGTTTGAATTATTTCCATATCTATATGACTCTTTCCTTAATTACTTAAGGTTCTCTGTGATTACAATTGGATCCGGGACCCTTTTGATTGATTTTCAAACTGATACCTTATTTTTACTTTATAAAGAGCACTACTATTCCATCTTTCCTTAATTACCAACTATGTATTTGACCCTATTTGTGCACTACATGGTTTCCTTACCTTAATCGAGCCTTAGTAAACTGATTTTTTCTCCTTATTTCATCTCAATTAGCCGTTTGACCTAGACCCCTAATTAAAGGAGTCTAGTTGTCTTAATTGACACTAATTGATTGGTTTCTATGTTTGTGCACTCTTTGCCTGCCTTACTTGTTTTCAAAAACTATATAAGGACCTAGTCCTCCCTCTTTCTATCATCAGGGAATTCTCTCATAATCAGAAACACACGAAAATACACCACTCACACACGGAACTCACTTTTCGAGCAATACTGTTTTTCTAATCCTGGTTTACCTGAGATCTTTTGGAACTGCTGTTTGCAATTCGGCTTTTTTTTTTATTTCTTTGAAACTGGTATGTCCTTTGTTAAATATTCTGCTTCACCCCCTATATGTTTACTTTACAGCTTCAGGCTTCTTGTTTACTTTATTGCTTACATGCTGTAATTTGTGCTTCATATCTCTTTTCTTTGACACTTGGGAGTCCCTTTGAGACTCTTGGGAACTTTGACACACTCCAAATATGAGAAAGTCTTTTGGAAAGCTGATCCTGGAAGTTGGTTTATCTCATATTGTTGGACTTTGAGTCTGAATTAGGCTGATTAGAAGTAGCTGTAACCGCTGCTGTAATTTTTTTACTTTCTTTTTGATCCATTCGGTCTGTAGTAACTTTGTAATAACTATTGGGGATGGATAGTGAAAAGGGATGGGGAAATGAATGCATGTAAAGGGTAGAAAGCATGCCTATAGGATCTTTTATAATTCTGCATTTTTTTGCGCTTAGAAAGCATGCCTATAGGATCTTCTATAATTTCTGCATTTCTGCATGTAGAAAACCTGCCTATAGGTCATTCACAATTTCTGCACTTCTGCATTTAGAAAACATGCCTATAAGTTTTTCTACGCTTCTGCACTTCTGCATTTCCGCATTTTAGAGATCATGCCAGTAGGTTCTGCATATAAAATCATGCCTTAAGTTTTTCTGCATATACACACCATTAGGCAAACAATCTTAGGCTTAATAATAACCAACTCATTCTAGACATCATGTCTATAGGACTCTTGCATTTATATAACTGTTTTAAAACTAATGACACTTAGAGATCATGCCTATAGGAGCAAACCAACTGAATCTGAATCGTCCATCTCGCTAGTAAGTCTAGAATCAGTGGTAAAGTCGTTTTAACATCTGCAAAACTTTTGTTTGTTTCTAAAATCAATAATCCTCCTTAAAATCAGTACGCCTTCTGCATTGTTAGATATCCTGATCACAGATCTCACCTAGGCAAGCCAGTAGGTAATTGATTAACTGTATCAGTTCTGATAACTACATCTAGTCAAGACTAATTCGGACTCCTCATCTGAGAAATATGTGATGAATCAGCCTATCCTACGCCTTAATTTAATTAAAGACCTAACCAGTATCTGAAGTCATGCTATGTATTTGCATTTAAGTGAGGAGGCCTGTCTGAGCCCTAATTGCTGTTTGTCTCCCCCTATTTGACTATATGTTTTGATTGTCGCCTAGATTTTTTATCCTTGCTTGAACTTCTAAAAAGCCCCAATTCCCTTCCCTTTAGGACTAGTAGTTCCAATGCCTCCGAAACTGATAGGATCGGGACGGGTAATAGTATGCAATAAGTAACGATACCATTCTGCGCTTCAATACCTCAACGGGGTGGGAAGGGTAGACATGGAGATGATGATCACGCGATAACACCATGCGTATGATTGACTACCGGTGTTGTGTGGATGATCCGTGTATTTTACAATCCTAGGACCCCCCTTCCTTTATGTAATTATTTTAGATTGAGAATTTTCAGTTCTTTAAAATTCTGCATTTTGTTTCAGTCTATAAAATTTCCCCTCTAATTTTTGCACTGTCCTCTTCTTCTAAATAAAATTTTCTGCTCACCCACTTCTGTATCTGATTGTTTATATTCATTATTTGGTCCCTTTTTTTGCACTTAGACATTCTTTCAAATAACTAGGAAATCACCTATTCAAAATTTCAGCATGCTTAGTAACCATTATACATATCTACTCGAGGTCCTTATGTGAAATTTGTCTTGTATGCTTACTTGCTTTAAAGTCACAATTGTAGCATGGCCGGGAACCACACTAGTGGATCTTGAGGGGTGCTTAACACCTTCCCCTCGAGATAATTTCTAGCCCTTACCCAAACTCTGGTTTTCCAACTCAAACCCTTCTTAATGTCCTAATGCACTTAATCATTAGGTGGCGACTCTTCAAACTCCAAAACCCAATTCCTAAAAGGGGAAGGAGTTGTCCGCCCAAATGTCGTAAACCCGATTTTGCATTTTAAAAGAGGAAAAAGGGGGCGCCGATAGCATTGCGACTCTGCTGGGGATTTTTCTTTTATGCTTTTACCATTACATGTTATTTGTGACTTGATTGCTTCTTTATTGCTTTTATTTAATGTCTTTATTTCTCTTCTACTTCGAAACTGACTTGGATTTAGTTTTCTTTTCTTGCTTTTACCGCTTTCCTTCAATACTGTTGTAATCATGAGCAATTACTGTAATTATTATTTTATGAACGTGCAAATACGTGACAATTTGTTCCATTCTCGTAATTGCGTCTTCAACATCATATTCCACTCGTGCCAAACAAATACCATAACAACGCTTATAATGAGTGGTTGCGCCCTTCCAATATATCACTCCCTAAATTTGGTAAAGGCGTATTTGCGGTAAAACCAGTCGATCAGCGGTGCAGTCGACGGTTCCGTGCCTTTCCCTCTTGAGTTGTCCGCTCAAGGGTACTGGTCTAATACCCCATCGAAACCTTACTCTGCTTAACTACGCATGCATCACTGTCAAACCTAGTCGAGTCAGTTATGCTGTCCACATAATGACTCTTTAAGATAGCCTTGTCCAAAGTCCACTGGGTTTCCTTGGAACCCAAACGGACACCACCATATTCTGTGCATTTATTTGGAGAACTAAATGTCATTTATGCTAATTATTGGTTTAAATAGTCGAGTCCGGTGGGGTAAGGGTCT
>NW_017671117.1:304459-306972 GCF_001879085.1 Nicotiana attenuata
CTGATGACCTCTGGAGGAAGATACAAGCAAAGGAGTACTCAGTCATCGATCAGTTGAACAAGACGCCAGCACAGATCTCCATCCTAGCTCTGCTACAAAGCTCCGATACACATAAGAACGCCTTGATGAAGATACTGAGTGAGGCATATGTACCCAGCGATATAACCGGAGGAGAAATGGCTAACATGGTGGGGAAAGTATTGGAAAGTCACAAAATTACTTTCCACGAAGATGAGCTGCCACCTGAAGGGTTGAGCCACAACAAGGCGCTGCACATCACTGTGCAATGCGAGGATTATTTCATCACCAGGATTTTGATTGACAGAGGGTCCAGCCTCAACATTTGTCCCTTGGTGACTCTCCGAACATTAGGGAAAAGCCTGCATGAGATCAAAGATGGAGCCATCAACGTCAAAGCTTTCGACGGCTCCCAAAGGTCCACCATTGGGGAAATCAGTTTGTGTCTGCAGATGGGACCAACTTGGTTCGATGTCGACTTTCAAGTGATAGACATCCCAACGTCCTATAATATGTTGTTGGGACGGCCCTGGATTCACGCCGCTGGAGCTGTGGCATCAACCCTGCACCAGGCAGTAAAGTTCGAGTGGAATCACCAAGAGGTGATTATTCATGGCGACGGTAGTAATCCCATATACAGTCGCCAGACCATCCCAGCGATCGGAGGAAGAAGGAAGATAGGCGGAGAAACCTACCATCACATTGAGCGAGTCAACGCCGTAGACAAGGATAAGTGGTGGGATGACAAGATCGAAAGTATAATGAATTGGAGCGGATATGAACCTGGCAAGGGGCTCGGCAAGAACCTCCAGGGAATCGCCAAACCCATCAAGCTGAAGAAACATGGTACCACTTTCGGTTTGGGGTATAAATACACTTGGGAGGAGTTCAACCACTGGTCGCCACCATGGCGCAGTCCCTACTACCCACTGGAGCATTCGATACCTCGCCTGGAGCAAACTTTCCAGCCAGCAGATGTCATATATGGGTCAGAAGAAGAGGAAGCACTGGCAGCAATGAGGAATCTATTTTTGGAAGACGACAATATGGACTGCTGTGTCATTTTTGAGGAGGAAGGAGAGGAAGGCCCTTCCATACAAGCTGTGAGACGAGGAACCACCACGGCCCGGAAAGCTTCGGGGTAGCCAGGCTGAACAAAGCACCATGCATCATCTCTATTTTTTGCTAGTTGATTTTCTTTCCGCATTTTTTAAAATAAGAGTTCCAATGTACAAAACAATTATGAAGTTTATCAAAGCATTTCAGTTTCTTATATCAAAGCGCTTATTATTTTTCTATTGATTACTTTATTTACACAACATTACTATTACTTATCTTGATGAACCGTCGATTGTGACTTGCAACGAGACAACGCAACAAACGGATATAGACTCAGAAGAGGATGATATACTAGAAGAGGTTGTTAAAGAAGTTGAGAACTTTGAGAATAGGCCTAAGTCTAACTTGGACGAAACTGAGGTTATCAACTTGGGGCATACAGAGAATGTCAAGGAAACGCGCATCAGTGTTCATCTGTCACCATCAGAAAAGGAAAAATACACAGAGTTTCTAAGGGAATATGAGGACATATTCGCCTGGTCGTATGATGATATGACTGGTCTCAGCACATCTATTGTAGCCCACAAACTGCCAACGGATCCAGCATGTCCGCCGATAAAACAGAAGCTCAGGAAGTTCAAGCCTGACATGAGTTTGAAAATCAAGGAGGAAATCACCAAGCAAGTCAAAGCCAAGGTCCTCAGGGTAGTAGAGTACCCAACATGGTTAGCCAACATTGTGCCGGTGCCGAAGAAGGACGGGAAGGTTAGAGTCTGTGTCGACTACCGGGACCTCAACCGGGCCAGTCCGAAAGACGATTTCCCCTTGCCAAACATACATATTATGATTGACAACTGCGCCAAGCACGAGCTGCAGTCATTTGTCGATTGTTTTGCTGGGTATCATCAAATATGGATGGATGAGGAAGACGCTGAGAAAATGGCTTTTATCATGCCATGGGGGATGTATTGTTACAAGATGATGCCGTTCGGGTTAAAGAATGCCGGGGCCACCTACATGAGGGCCATGACTACTATTTTTCATGACATGATACACAAGGAGATCGAGGTGTACGTAGATGATGTTATCATCAAGTCCAAGAAGGCCACTGATCACATGGAAGATTTGAGGAAATTTTTCAACAGGCTGAGGAGGTACAATCTGAAACTGAATCCCGCCAAGTGCGCATTCGGGGTTCCTGCTGGAAAGTTGCTTGGGTTCATCGTAAGTCGCCAAGGAATAGAGCTGGATCCATCAAAGGTTAAGTCCATTCAAGAATTGCCGCCTCCAAAGAATAAGAAAGAGGTCATGAGTTTCCTGGGGAGACTCAACTACATCAGCCGGTTCATAGCTCAATCCACTGTCATTTGTGAGCCCATCTTTAAGATGTTGAAGAAAGATGCCACTACTAAATGGACCGATGATTGTCAGAAAGC
>NW_017671117.1:308883-324683 GCF_001879085.1 Nicotiana attenuata
TACATGTTGGTTTATGGTACAGAGGCAGTCATTCCCGCCGAAGTAGAGATTCCCTCCTTGAGGATTATACAAGAAGCAGAACTTGATGACGCAGAATGGGTAAAAAGCCGCTACGAGCAACTAGCTCTAATAGATGGGAAGAGAATGAATGCAGTTTGCCATGGTCAATTGTATCAGAAAAGAATGTCCAGAGCTTTCAACAAAAGAGTCAAGCCAAGACAATTTACACTAGGCCAGCTGGTATTGAAGAAAATCTTTCCGCACCAGGATGAAGACAAAGGAAAATTTTCTCCCAACTGGCAGGGTCCATACATGGTTCACCGGGTTCTAACAGGAGGAGCCCTCATACTTGCAGAAATGGACGGGGAAGTTTGGCCAAAGCCGATCAATTCAGATGCAGTCAAGCGATACTATGTGTAGCACTTATGATTTTCTTTATGATGTAATTTGAACTACGTCTGACCTGATTCCCGTTTAAGAGGGGACACGTAGGCAGCCTTATGGGTTCGGTCACAATTCAATAAAATCTTCATTTTCCCCGATATTGGAAACTGGGGCAGAATTTTGAGGAGGACCCTCAAAATTCCGAAGTTGATTTTCAGCCGGTCATGGCGCGCAGCCGTCGGAAGCACCAAACCAGTAAACTGGGGCAGAATTTTGAGGAGGACCCTCAACATTCCGAAAAGGGAGGTTGCAATATCTTGAACCGCGTCGCAGTCGTCGGTTCATCTAAAAGAAAATCATTTTTTAAATTGTGTAGTTACATCATATTCTTTAGTAAATCATGCATAGCTACATCATAATTGCTTTGTTTAGCGACGCTACCCCCAATGAAAGCAAGAGCCGAATAGGACAAGCGAAGTCCACGGGAGGACGAACTAACCTTCCCCCTTTACAAAACTCACGATTTTTCTTTGAATGCAGGCACCCCAAGACATAAAATCATCGGATACGATTACATACTCATACTTTTGCAGGAATACAACTCTCAGAATCATCACTTAGTTACAAGCGCTATCCGCACATGACATCCCCAGCAGCCATAACGACACAATCAGCTATCAGCTATCAGCTATCATCTATCAGCTAAGAGCTTTCGTTACTATTCACCTTTTACCTCTGCATTGCATAAGGCTACCTTTCTGCCTTCCGAGACTAAGCTCTGTCTCCATCTGCATTTTTGCACTGCATAAGGCTACCTTTCTGCCTTCCGAGACTAAGCATTGTCTCCATCTGCATTTTTTGCACTGCATAAGGCTACCTTTCTGCCTTCCGAGACTAAGCTCTGTCTCCATCTGCATTTTGCACTGCATAACGCTACCTTTCTGCCTTTCGAGACTAAGCTCTGTCTCCATCTGCATTTTTTTGCACTTCATAAGGCTACTTTTCTGCCTTCCGAGACTAAGCATTGTCTCCGTCTGCATTTTGCATTGCATAAGGCTACCATTCTGCCTTCCGAGACTAAGCATTGTCTCCATCTGCATTCTTCTGCATTGCATAAGGCCACCATTCTGCCTTCCGAGGTTAAGCTCTACCTCCATCCGCATGGCTGAAAGATCGCCAAACCGTTATTTAAATCTTGCATGGCTGAAAAATCGCCAACTTTATTAAATCTCACATTGGCTGAAATATCGCCATTTATATTTACACTCTACATTGGCTGAAATATCGCCATTTATATTTACACTCTCACATCGGCTGAAATAACGCCACCTTTATTTAAATTCCACATCGGTTGAAATATCACCACTTCATCCTGTATCGGCTGAAAGATCGACATTTGTATTTACATTTTTGCACGACTGAAATATTGCCGCTTCATTTAAGTCTTGCATGGGCTGAAAGATCACCAAATTTTTCAAAGGCGTCATTGTTCAGAGGCACCATTTTCATAGCCCGAGAACGCCATGCCATGGCCTGAGGACCCCCTTCTTTATCTTTTGCATATCATTATTCAAAGGCATCATGGTTCGGAGGCATCATCCTCATAGCCCGAGAACATCATTTCATAGCCTGCGAATCCTTTATTATACGCTTCATGGCCCAGGACGTCATGGTCTGAGGACGTCATCCTAGCCGTCCGAAGACAAGCATTTCATGGTCCAATAAGAACTTGCATCACGTTTAAATTTGCGCATAACATATGTTTGCATTGCTCAATTGCAGGTATACCGGCCAGTAACGACCGTCACAGCAGGAGCGATCCCGCTCCGGTTCCCGCAGCCTATCAATCCCTGACCATACTTCCCAACCTGAATATCGCGTCCGTCTTTCGAAATCTCCATCGGCACGTTCCGCCGACGGATTCCGGAACTACATATGGCCTGATTCCTATAAGACCAGGGATATGTAGGTAGCACAGGAGCCAGAGCTCGGTCAAAATTCTTAGAATCATTTCATTCGGTCAAAATTGGCCATCATATCTTTACCCGACAACTCTTTCATCCTTCTCGGGTAAAGAGGGGCAGCTGTTGATACCCAATTTTCCCCATGTATTTTTATATACTCAAAATAGTCTCAAAATAGCATGTACATGCATATATAAGCATGCCCAAGAATTTTGGTATTTTCCCTTATTTTTAAAGTTTTTAAAAAGCAATTTATTGTCCATTTTAGCAGTACAAAACCAATAATTGTCCCAAAAAATTATTCTTTTTGTGATTAACCTATTTTTATTCTCATATTTACACCAAGATATAATTAAGATAATTTTTGCATATTTTTTACGCATTTATTTGGTATTTTTAAAGCTAAGTTGCATATAGTTGCAATTATAGCCTATTTTTACGATTAGCAGCATTTTACAATTGTAAAATCATTTCCAGTATTTTTAGATTAATATTTATACATTACTAATTAGTCCAGTACCTTTAATTTATTTTAAAATCTTTTTTAACTATTTTATAAAAAATAAAAGAGGGAAAAATTGGCTATTTAACAAACAACCCTTTATTATTTCAATACTAGCCAATTTAACCACACCCCCCATCAGATTTAATTGGACCAAACCCAATTAAAACACCCCAGCCCAATCCTTAATATAACCCGGCCCAACCCCAATTTAATTTGAGCCGTTGATCAAATAAGATTAACGGCCCAGATTACCTTTCCTTAATTAAAAGTCTAACTACTCTCCGACCCCTCATTCTTCACCGTCTCTCATCTCTCTACTCTCTCTCTCTATCTCTAGTCTCTTCTAGAGACTTCTGTCTCTTCCCCTTCTCCGACGAATCCCTTCATCTTCTCCAGCGACCTTCCCCACCGGAGACCATGGATTCCTCACCCTCTGCCTCGTATGGTTCTCTCATGCCGGTAAATGTCATCCCTAAGGCCCTCGAAGGGCGAGGACCCGTCTACTCACACCCATGGTGTTCCTGTTTGCTTCAGGCCTCCGAAGTTTGATTTCGAGTGAGGCCTGTGACCTTTGAGGCTCGAACCAGTAACGTTTTAGGTTCTTCTTATCTTCTCTGAGGTTTTCTTTGAAACCCTAATGTTTGGAACCTCCGATTCTTTTAGATTTACAATAGATCTACGCATATTGCGAGTTATTATGATGTTTCCTTTAAAAAAACTTTCTATTTTTCTGAACGGACCTTCACTTTTAACTAGGGTTCCGAAACCCTTTCTCAAATTGGTTTTCTTTATCGATTTTTAACAACTATCTCATGATTTTCCTTCATATTTACCATTGTTGAAGTCTTTCCCTTGTGATTGGGTCAGTATATGTGTTTGATTATCACGAATGGTTTGAAATTCTAGTGATTCTACTCTGTTTTCCCATTAGGGTTTATGGCTCTTCGTCTCCTTTGCATGTATCATGTCTACTCTATTGATTCGTACTAGTATCTGTGTGAAACCCTAATTTTTAGAATTAGAACCCTGAAAGCTGCTCTTTTTTCCTGTGTGCTTACATTTGCGTTCATGTTTCACTAATCTTTACCCTATGTTGTTTGTCTTTGGGTTCATCTCGCATCCCTGACTCACATGACTCCTAATGTTATATACCAGGGTTTCTGATTTTCGTCTAATGTGTGTTTATTCCCTTTAAATCAGTATTAGTTTGCCACTTTGAATCCTTGAATGATTGTGACTAGTACTTTACTGATTTTGTGTATTTTCCTTTAACCATGATACTTGCCTTAGAACTCTTTACAGATTTTATGATTTTCCTTTAACTGTGATACTTGCCTTAACACTCTTCACTGATTTTGTGAATTTCCTTACTTGTTGACATCTGCCTTAACTGATAACTGATTCCCTGCGATACTAGGGGATCTCTTACTGATTTTCAAAATGATACTCTGCCTTATTTTATGTGCAAGCATGTCGCCAATTGATTCTTACTTTCCTTAATTCATATGTTCTATACTTGGTACTAATCACACGCCTTATTCTTTACTACTCTATGTATGATTGAAATTAGTCTTTCAATTAGTCTCTTTCCTTATTTGTCACCCTGGTAGCCATTTGAACTTGGACTGCCCAATTAAAGGGGAGTACTTACATTGATTGGGATTCTAATTGTATTTACTTCCATAATTACACTACACTTTACTTCTTACCTTATTTTTCTACTCGTTTCCACAACTATAAATACTCTACTCTTTCATTAGCAAAACACACACACAGAGACACACATCACTGAATACTCTCAATTCTACATTCTCTTGTGCTCTTTCTCTCTTGCTCTTTTGCTCTATTGCTGTTCTCTGCTCTTGCCTATTATTAGCCGGCTGTAAGCCAAGGCTAAAATTGTGTTATCACTTTATCTTTGCATCCTGCTCTTACTCTTTACTGGTATGTCTTAGTTTCAATTCAAAGCTCCAACAACAATGTGATTCTCTATTTGTTTCAGTTCTTACTATTTCTAGTTTGCTTCTATTTGTGGTTCTCTTGCGAAATCTGTAATTAAAATGTATTACTAGCATGTTATTATGTCTTCCCTTCCCTTTGGATTAGTATACCCCCTTTATACGTGTTTCCAAGCATGACTTGCATACTTATCCCAAATCCCTATCACCCCTCTATGTGGTTGTTCTTCATATCTGTGTTTTTTCCTATGACTATGCCTGAAAGTGTTTGAGCTAGTCCTAGGCCTTCGCTGGGTTACAGTTTTGTCCTATGTGTCCCTAACCCCACTATCCCTGTTTGTGTTTGCTGGACCTGCCTTGGTTCTGTGGTCTTTGGCTGTGTATGAATCTATTTTTGGAGGTGCTGTGTCTAGGTTGTTGCTTATTACTTTATTCTCTTTTAAAAAAAACTGTTTTACTAAACAGACTCTCTTTGTTTTAAGTGAAATTCCTTTCAACACTGTCAAAACATTTTCGAACTCTCTTGCACTTCACTTTATTCCTAGATACTTAAGTTCCACCCCCTCAGTGTGAGCGCTGCTTTGGGGACCTCTTGAGTACCCTCTGAACTCTGACACACTGAGGCTGGTATCTCCACACTGCACATGTTTAACTCCTGGTTACTAAGTCTGGGCGTGAGCATGGCCCAAGAGCCCTCGAGGTCCTTAGGGAACTTTGGCACACCCAAGCTATGAAAGGCTATTTTGGCAGTAAAGTTTGGAGGATTTGGGCCTACTAAAGGCTCCCTATAGAATAACTTTTTATTTTTTTTATTTCATTACTGTAATTCAGATACTACTGGTTTGTAATAATTTGTAAATGAATATTGGGGGCTGAATAGTGAATATGGGGGAGGGGTGTGCATGTTTATTTCTATGGGTAGAAAACATGTTTATAGGTTTTTATTTTACCTATTTGCGCAATAGATAACCTGCTTAGGACATGCATTTCATGTGTTAGAAATCCTGTTTTAGGTCTTTTATTCTCAGCACATTATTGTACTCACTTCGTAATCTTAATTATTAACAAACTGTCATTACTGCATTGGCATAGTAGAGATCATGTTTTAGGAACTCTTCTGTGCATTAGACATCCTGCTGCTTAGAGTTTTATACTTATCTGGATTGCAATTGTCCAAATGCCTATTAGCATGCTTAATCCAATAACACAAGTACTATGCGTATCCTTTCTTTTTAAATCAGAATCAAATATGCATGTCCACTCTTTAAGACAATCAGACAATGTATATGACGCCTAGGCAAACTTTAGGCCTAATAAGAATTGATTAATCATGTGGTTACCAGTTTAAGACTAATTAGCCTCTTTTAATTTTGAACTCTGCTGCTCCCATTCTTATTTTTGATTCTCTGAACTTCACTCTGTTTTACTAAACTCTCGCCCTACTTTGAAATGATCTCCAAATTGTGCATCTGTTCTACTATGTTTTCTACTAGGTTACCCTTTTCTGCCCAGAATCGTGCTATTATTTTCAAAATATTTATCCTACGTCTCGTCAAGTTAATGTATCTCCATGCCTTTACTCTATTTACAAAGAATGTTTTAACGATTTTATATATCTTTTCACTAACTCCTAAACTGCTGTATACTTCTAAATCCTACTACTGTCCCAAGTCGTATTTCTGAAAACCGAGCATTTTTTCAAATCACTTAGTCTTAATTAAGCTTCTGCTTTCACTGAAAACTCACTGTTTTATTTCAACATTCCGGCTTTTAAAACTCTTGTCTTTGAGACCTTAAATGTATTTGAGACGCGCTAATTATGAGTTCACTTGTGGAGGGATCTGTGAGCCTCTATGTGGCTTTGTATGTTCCCCTTATGTGCAGTCCTATTTGTTATGTATGTCGCTTAGCATTTTTGCCTTTAAAATTAAGGGTTCAGCCTAGTCCCCACCACGTAGGAATAGTGGTCTTAAATACCCTCCAGGACTTATAGGACGGGACGGGTAGTAGCACGCAATAAGTTTTCATGACTAACTCACACGTTTAATAACCTTTATGGGGTGGGAAGGGTAGAATATGGATATGATGACCACGCGATAACACCACGTGTATAAATGGTTACCGGGTGTTGTGTGGGGTGATCCATATTGATTATAAACCTAGGACCCCTCTTTCCCTTTATTTTTTTTCATTTATTGTTTAAATCTTTTCTTGAAACTTCTGCCCTCTTTATCTCTCCTCAAATTTCCATTTTTACTTGCAATATTATGTGAATACTCCCTCTATTTGAACCCTTATTTGCTTACTTGTTAAGTTAAGTCACGATTGTAACATGGCCAGGAACCACACTAGTGGATCTTGGGGGGTGCCTAACACCTTCCCCTCGAGATAATTTCTAGCCCTTATCCAAACTCTGGTTTTCAAACTCAAAAACCCTTTTTTTGTGTCCTAATGCACTTAATCATTAGGTGGCGACTCTTCAAATTCCAAAACAAAACCCAAATCCCAAAAGGGAAAAGAGTTGTCCTCCCAAATATCGTAAACCCGATTTCGCCTTTAAGAAGAAAAAGGGGTCATCGATAGATTTATTTATATTAAAGACCTTGGTTTATTATTTTAACTGCTTAAGGTGAATTGGAAGTGCGTCGGCTGGCCTTTGCTTCACTAGAGGCGCCGTCACGATCGGGTTTGGGTTTAGGGTCGTGATAAATTGGTATCAGAGCCTAGGTTACATAGGTCTCACGAGTCATGAGCAGGTTTAGTAGAGTCTCGCAGATCGGTACGGAGACGTCTGTATTTATCCTCGAGAGGCTGCAGAACCTTTAGGAAAATTCCATATTCATGAAAGTCTTGTTGTGCGAATTTGTTGATCCGAGTATAAACTTCTTTTATCCTATTCTCTCACAGATGGTGAGGACACGCTCTACCAGTCAAGACGGACAACCACCAGTACCACCAGCGGGAGCCACTAAAGGCCGAGGAAGTGGCCGAGGATGTGGTAGGAGGTACAGCCCTCGCAGCAGCTGGGACAGCACCTGCAGACCCACCAGCCGCCTCCGAGAACCTCATCTCATACTGGGTAACTGTCATCTCCCCCTGTCGTAGCTGCTCGAACTGCCTCCGCAGCTCCTCCCTGTAGGACTGTGGAACATACTTCTCCAGAAATAGGGCGGAGAACTGCTGCCAAGTATGAGGTGCCGAACCAACAGGCCTACGCCTCTTATATGCCTCCCACCAAGTGAAGGCAGCTCCGGTAAATTGAAGGTCGTAAATGCAACCCCGCTGGTCTCCAGAATACCTGAGTGCGAAGAATCCGCTGATATCTGTCTAAGAAACCCTGAGCATCCTCGCCCTCTGCACCACCGAAAGTAGGAGGCTGGAGTCTGCCAAACCACTCCAATATATGGTGCTCATCCTCCGGCATAACAGGAGCTACATAACGTTGAACAGCTGCCACCGACTGGGCTAGTGGTGCCTCCGGTGTCTGCACTCCCTGAACTACCGGATCGGGTGTACGGGCAGCGGGAGTGTGAGAGCCTCCCCCTGCCTGAGAAGTAGCTGCGGCATTAGAAATCGCGACCGCCTGAGCAAGGCTAGTGCATACTGTCAATATCTGAGCTAGAGTCTCCTGAAGACCCGGAATCACTATAGGCACAGCTGGTGCCCGAGCTGGTGCTGCTGGGGCGTCCACCACTTCAATGTTATTTTGGGCATGGACTGGTTATCTCCGTGCCGGGCTATTCTGGACTATCATGCCAAGACAGTGACTTTAGTTATGCCTGGTGTGCCACGGATTGAGTGGCGAGGTTCGACCGATTATGTTCCCAGCAGAGTGATTTCTTTCTTAAAGTCCCAGCGTATGATTGGGAAAGGTTGTCTTTCATATCTAGCTTTTGTGAGGGATGTCGGTGTAGAGACTCCCAGTATTGATTCTGTTCCAGTTGTGAGGGATTTTACCGACATATTTCCTGCAGACTTGTCGGGTATTCCACCGGACAGGGATATAGATTTTGGTATTGACTTGGTGCCGGGCACTCAGCCCATTTGTGTTCCACCATATCGTATGGCACCAGCTGAGCTAAGATTTAAAGGAGCAGCTTCAGGAACTTCTGGATAATGGGTTCATTCGTCCTAGCGTGTCACTGTGGGGTGCGCCGGTTCTCTTTGTGAAGAAGAAGGATGGCACGATGAAAATGTGCATTGACTACAGGCAGTTGAATAAGGTAACAATTAAGAACAAGTATCCTTTGCCTCGCATCGATGATCTATTCGACCAGCTTCAGGGAGCGAGAGTATTCTCTAAGATTGATCTTCGCTCAGGTTATCACTAGTTGAAGATCAAGGACTCAAATATTCTTAAGACAGCTTTCAGGACCCGATATGGTCATTATGAGTTCTTGGTGATGTCTTTCGGGCTAACCAATGCCCCAACAACGTTCATGCATTTGATGAATAGTGTGTTCCGGCCGTATCTCGACTCGTTTTTCAGTCTCCATTGATGACATTCTGGTATACTCGCATAGTCAGGAGGAGCACGCAGAGCATTTGAGAATGGTGTTGCAGAGATTGAGAGAGGAGAAGCTTTATGCAAAGTTCTCCAAATATGAGTTCTGGCTCAGTTCAGTGGCTTTCTTAGGGCACGTGGTGTCCAGCGAGGGTATTCAGGTGGACCCGAAGAAGATAGAGGCGGTTCAGAGTTGGCCCAGACCGTCCTCAGCTACAGAGATTCGTAGTTTTCTCTGCTTGGCGGGTTATTATCGCCGGTTTGTTCAGGGATTCTCGTCCATTGCATCCCCCTTGACCAAGTTGACTCAGAAGGGTGTTTCATTTCAGTGGTCTGATGAGTGTGAGGAGAGCTTTTAGAAGCTCAAGACTGCCTTGACCACAACTCCAGTGTTAGTATTGCCATCAGCTTCAGGTTTTTATACCGTGTATTGTGATGCTTCGAGAGTTGGTATTGGGTGTGTTCTGATGCAGGAGGGTAGAGTTATTGCTTATGCTTCTCGTCAGTTGAAGCCTCATGAGAAGAACTACCCTGTTCATGATTTGGAGTTGGCTGCCATTGTTCACGCATTGAAGATTTGGAGGCATTATTTGTATGGTGTGTCTTGTGAGGTGTATACCTATCATCGTAGCCTCCAGCACTTGTTCAAGCAGAAATATCTCAATTTGAGGCAATGGAGATGGTTGGAGTTACTTAAGGATTATGACATTACTATTTTATATTACCCGGGGAAGGCCAATGTAGTGGCCGACGCTTTGAGCCGAAAGGCGGTGAGTGTTGATACCCAATTTTTCCCTATGTATTTTTATATAGACTCAAAATATTCTCAAAATAGTATGTACATGCATATATAAGCATACCCAAGAGTTTTGGTATTTTTCCTTATTTTAAAGATTTTTTTAAAATCACTTTGTTGTCTATTTTAATAGTACAAAATTCAATAATTATTTCTAGACTATCATTTTTGGTGAATAATTTATCTTATTCTCATATTTACACCCGGATATAATTAAGGTGATTTTTTGCATATTTTATATAATTTATTTGGTATTTTTAAAGCTAAATTACTATAATTGCAATTATAGCCTATTTTTCGATTAATAGTATTTTATTATTACAAAATCGCTCCCAGTATTTTTTAATTAACATTTATATGTTGTTAATCAATTTAGTGCTTTTAATTGGTTTTTAAAACTATTTTAACTATTTTTATTAAAATAAAAAGGGAAGAAATGGTTGTTTAACATTTAGCCTCGTTCATTTTCAATTATAACCCCTTTACATTCCAATTTTAACCACAAATTGAACCCCCAATTTCAACCCCAAAACCCCCGACCCAGTCTTCAAATCACCCGACAAATACCCGATTTAATGACCCGGTCTAGCTTTAATCTAATCTGAGCCGTTGATCAAGTGAGATCAACGGCCCAGGTTTTATTTCCAAAATTAAATTCAACAACCCCCCCCCCCAAACCCCTCCATTTCAGAGACGGTCTCTCTCTTTCTCTCTATACTGACTCTTGCTCTCCCTTCTCTGTAGAACCTTTTGGTTCTCTCCTTCGTCTCCGATGAATCGACCGCCTCTCCGGCCACCTCCAGCCTCACTTCTCTCGACCACCAGCCACCGTGAAACCTTGTCTTGTTGATTCCCTCTATCTTCGAGACTCCAGAAGCCTCCACCATGCAAGATGGTCATCGGAAGCTCTGCCTGGTTTGTCTCCGACCTTTCTCCGATGGTTTATGGTTCGATGGTGCTGCGAGCATCATTATTAACGAGTTTCACAGCCAGGTTCCTTACCTCTCATTGGTTTATTACGAAACCCTAATTTTCTTAAAAACCTTGTCTTTTTAAATTATTTTTAACTTATTCTTTTGTGTTTTACACTACTCTCTACTAGATCTTTTCTATTGTTCAAGTTTTCAATGTTTTGTTCTTCTTTTAAAACTAGGGTTTCCTGAACCCTTTCAAAATCACTATATCTTCTGATTTTTTGAGTATTATGTGTTTATGTCTGTGTTATGTGCTTGTTGGTGTGATCTTCTGGTTACTCTCTGAGTTCCATGCTTTAATTTTGCTATTAGGGTTCCAGCCTTCTATTGATTCTGTGATTTCTTGCTTAGGGTTCTCTGATTTTCATACCTATTGTGTTTTATAGGTCTAATTGTTCATCGTTTACCAAATATTTTGCTGATTTTGTGCATCTCTTCGAATCCCTGACTTGTATATGTTTTCCTTTGAAGTTTTACCCTGATTTTTGAATCACTTCCTTATTTGTGAAATGCTCTCATTACTTAGTACTGATTCCCTGTGATTTTCAATTTCATCCGTGATTCTTTGAACTAATTTGTGTGCACAATATGCTGTCCTTATACTTTCCTTACTTGAAATATTCTGTATACTTTTACTACTCCTATTATGGAAATACCAGTCTTGCAAATAATAATTTTCCTTACCCGTTTGAACTATGACTCCTTAATTGAAGGGAGTCCGAGTTTTTAATTGATTCTAATTGGTATTATTTCCATAACTATGATCAGTCTATACGTATTACCTTATTTTCACTTAATTTGAGAGCTATAAGTACCCCCATTCTCTTTTGCATTACACATTGATACATTGCACATCACACACAAGAATAAAAAAAAGTTCATTGCTCTGAACTCTCTCTTACACACATACTCAGTGTTCTCTCCTGTTTTTCTACACATCCTCTCCCGCTTTCCTGTTGATTACTGATTACTCAATTGGGTGAAAGCCAAGACTGATTGATCTTTGGGGACTGCTCCATTATTCTACTGCTCTATACATTGCTGATTGTTTGGTCTGCATACTACTGCTTACTTCCCTGCACACTACTGCTCTACACTATCTCATCCTTGACTGGTATGCCCTCTATTTGATTTGTAGTATCCAAAACAATATGCTTTTATACATGTTGCACCTTATTTTGTTTCTTCTATGCTTTTACTTGTGGTCCTGTTGTTCTTATTGCAACTAGCATGCCCCTGTGTGATTATCTTTCTATTAATCCGGCATGCCTACTGGTTTGCTTAATGCATGTTCTCTCCTACTCCCTAGCCCCAGTACATTCTCAGCATGTGATCATGAGCCCTTTTGGTTGAAACATGTTGACTGTCTAAGTTTTGAAGTGCTCTCCTTTGGTATCTAGGTGCAATTGCATTATTACATGTGAACTACTTGCCCCCACTTCCCTTTTCCCTGTTTGTGTTTACTGCCCGGAATTATATGATGTATTTTGTTTCTGAGTTTGTCAAAACTTTCCCATTGTTTTTCTTTCAAAACTGTTTCTACATGGATCATTCTTTTTTAAAAACTGCTTTTCAACTCAATTTCTTTAAAGAAAATTCTATCACACTCTCACTACTCATAGAGTTTAGGTTCTACCCCCTTTCGTGTAAGCATTGCCTTGGGTACCTTTGAGTGCCCATTGAACTTTGATGCACAAGGCTGGTAATTCCACTGCATTTGTTCAAACACCTTTGTAATGTTTGGGTGCTGGTATTGGCCAAGGACCCCCATTGGGCCCTTAGGGAGCTTTGCCGCGCCCAAACCATAGTCAAGGCTGTGAAACTTGAAAGAAGTGAGGTTGGAAGATTGGGCCTGGTTGAAGGCTCCCTATAGAGTAGCTTCTTATTTTATTTTATTTTATTTTATTATGTAATTCGGCTACCATGGTTTGTAATAATTTGTTAACAACTGAATGGGGTTATAGTAAAATTGGGAGGGATTATGCATGCTTAGTTTAATTAATAGGTAGAGAAAATGTCTATAGGGCTTTACTTACCAATTTGTGCAATAAAAGCCATGCGTAGGACATGATCTTACACCTAGATATCCTGTTTTAGGCTCTTTACTTTCAGACTGTTATACTCACTTTGTAGTCAGATAGTGATTAACGAACAACTGTTATGAAACTACTACCGCATTTAGAGACCATGCCTTAGGAGCTTTATGTGCATTATACATCATGTTATTTAGGATTGCAATTGTTGAACGCCTCACTAGCTATTTAATTTAACAACACAAGTTTGTTTTACTGCGTCTTCTCTTTAAAACTGGAATCAATATGCATGTTCACCACTTTTTTTAAGACAAAAAGGCAATACATACATCGCCTAGGCAAGCTTTAGGCCCAATAATAATAAAGATGATTGATTTTGTTTTACTAGTTTCAAACTACTCAACCTTTTAACTTTCCCAACTCTTTTTATCCGTCTCTCCGAAAGTCCACTCTTTTACTGAAAATCTCTTTATCTGGAAACCTGTTTCGTATTTATATGCTCTCACTAATTTCCTGATTCTTGCTCCATTAAGTTTTCAAATTGCTGGTTTACCTTTCTGCCCAGGATCACGTTATTTTGATACTTGTTTACTTAAACTATTGTATTTTCAAATCTCTACCTTTTTTTTTCAAACGATGTTTTAACAGTTCCCTCACCTTTACTTACTCAACTATTTTCTTAGTTGTGTTTCTGCATGTCAAACGCTCTTCGGATCACTCAGTTGTGATTAAACCTTCTGCTAAAACTGATCTTTAAACTCGCGTTCTTTTAAGACCTTAAATGTGTTTGAGACGTGCTAATTACATGTTTACTTGTGAGGGATCTGTGAGCCTCTTATTTGCCTTTGTATGGTTCCTTTATGTGTAGTCCTACTTGTTATGTATGTCGCCTAGCATTTTGTCCTTTAAACCTAAGGGTTCAGCCTAGACCTTACCTTGTAGGAATAGTGGTCCTAAATACCCTCTAGGACTTATAGGACGGGACGGGTAATAGCACGCAATAAGCATTCGTGACCAATCCACACGTTTAAATAACCTTTACGGGGTGGGAAGGGTAGAATATGGAGATGATGACCGATGCGCTAATATCACGTGCGACCCCTCTTTGAGGAGTGATTGCTGGGTATTGCATTGAAGTGATCCATATTAATCATAAACCTAGGATCCCTTTTCCTTTGTTTGTCTTTGTTTGCTCTCTTTAGAATTGTTTAGACCTTTCAAATCTCTGCTCTCTTTCTACTTACTTTCACAAGTTTTAATTTAATTGCAAGTCCTTATTTGAGCCTTGATTAATTATTTGTAAAGTCACAACATAGCATGGTCGGGAACCACACTAGTGGATCTTCAGGGGTGCCTAACACCTTCCCCTCGAGATAATTTCTAGCCCTTACCCGAACTCTGGTTTTCAAACTCAAAAACCTTTAGTGTCCTAATGCACTTAATCATTAGGTGGCGACTCTTCAAATCCAAAAACCCAATTCCCAAACGGGAATAGCGTTGTCTTCCCAAATGTCGTAAACCCGATTTCGCTTTTAGAAAAAGGGGGCGTCGACAGTGAGTATGGGGAGTTTGGCGTATATTCCAGTTGGGGAGAGACCTCTTGCAGTTGATGTCCAGGCTTTGGCCAATCGGTTCGTGAGGTTGGATATTTCGGAGCCAGTAGGGTATTGGCTAGTGTGATTTCTCGGTCTTCCCTATATGAGCGCATCAAAGAGCGCCAGTATGATGACCCTCATTTGTTTGTCCTTAAGGACAGAGTTCAGCATGATGATGCCAGGGATGTAACTATTGGAGATGATGGGGTGTTGAGGATGCAGGGCCGAATTTGTGTGCGTAACGTGGATGGGCTTCGGAGTTGATTCTGGAGGAGGCCCATAGCTCGCGGTATTCCATTCATCGAGGAGCCGCGAAGATGTATAAGGATCTGAGACAACATTATTGGTGGAGGAGAATGAAGAAAGACATTGTGGGATTTGTAGCTCGGTGTCTCAATTGTCAGCAGGTGAAATATGAGCATCAGAGACTGGGTGGCCTGCTTCAGCGGATGGATGTTCTAGAGTGGAAGTGGGAGCGGATCACTATGGACTTTGTAGTTGGACTCCCACGGACTTAAAAGAAGTTCGATGCTATTTGGGTGATTATAGGTTGGCTGACCAAGTCCGCGCACTTCATTCCTATTTGAACTACTTATTCCTCTGAGCGGTTAGCAGAGATATATATCCGGGAGATTGTTCGGTTGCATGGTGTCCCAGTTTCCATCATTTCAAATAGGGGAACTCAGTTTACTTCACAATTTTGGAGGTCTGTACAGCGAGAGTTGGGTACTCAGGTTGAGTTGAGCACAACTTTTCACCCTCAGACGGACGGGCAGTCCGAGCGCACTATTCAGATATTGGAGGATATGTTACGCGCTTGTGTTATTTATTTTGGAGGGTCATGGGATCAATTCCTACCGCTCGCGGAGTTTGCTTATAATAACAGCTACCAGTCAAGTATTTAGATGGCTCCATATGAGGCTTTGTATGGGAAACGGTGTAGATCTCCAGTGGGTTGGTTCCAGTCGGGCGAGGCCAGACTATTGGGTACATATTTGGTATAGGATGCTTTAGACAAGGTGAAGGTGATTCAGGAGAGGCTTCGTACAGCGCAGTCGAGATAAAAGAGCTATGCTGACAGGAAGGT